>NC_029772.3:21448023-21448729 GCF_000817695.3 Arachis duranensis | reverse complement strand
GACATGATCGAGAACCGACAGCTGAATAGCCGTGCCGTGACAGGGTGCGTTGACCATTTTCACTGAGAGGATGGGAGGTAGCCACTGACAACGGTGAAACCCTACATACAGCTTGCCATGGAAAGGAGTAAGAAGGATTGGATGAAGACAGTAGGAAAGCAGAGAGACGGAAGGGACAAAGCATCTCCATACGCTTATCTAAAATTCTCACCAATGAATTACATAAGTATCTCTATCTTTATCTTCATGTTTTATTCATCATTCATAACCATTTGAATCTGCCTGACTGAGATTTACAAGATGACCATAGCTTGCTTCATACCAACAATCTCCGTGGGACTGAAGCTTTAGACTAACATTCCATGATTCCTGGAATTCTCATTAAGAATTTTGATATTTTTATTTTTCCTCTTCACTTAATTTTCGAAAAAAAAATATATTTACAAAATCATAAAAACCAAAAATATTTCTTGTTTGAGTCTAGTGTCTCATTTTAAGTTTGATGTCAATTGCATGTTTCTGTTCTTCTTGCATTTATCATGTGTCTTCATTGATCTTCAAGTTGTTCTTGATGATTTACTTGCTCTGATCTTTAAATTCTCTCGTTTTGTGTGTTTTGTTGTTTCTCATATGCATTCTCAATTTGTTAGTGTCAGTAGTATACAAACTTCTAAGTTTGGTGTCTTGCATGCATTGTTTATTTGAT
>NC_029772.3:21447555-21447937 GCF_000817695.3 Arachis duranensis | reverse complement strand
TTTTAATTTGTGTCTTTTCAAGTCAATAATACAAAGAATTGATGATTCAGAACATTCAGCAGAGAAATTACACAGAAAAAGCTGGGCGTTCAAAATGCCCAGTGAGGAAGGAAAACTGGCGTTTAAACGCCAGCCAGGGTGCCTGGCTGGGCGTTTAACGCCCAAAAGGGTAGACCTTTGGGCGTTAAACGCCAGAATGGATACCATTCTGGGCGTTTAACGCCAGGATGGCACAAGAGGGAAGATTCTGTTTTTAATTCAAATTTTTTTCAAGTTTTCAAAATTTTTCAAAATCAAATCATTTTCAAATCATATCTTTTCAATCATATATTTTCAAAATCAATTTCTTTCCATTTTCAAAAATACTTGCTAACAATTAATG
>NC_029772.3:21446213-21447472 GCF_000817695.3 Arachis duranensis | reverse complement strand
GTTTAATGTTTGAATCATATCTTTTCTTGTTAGCCAAGTCATTAATTTTTAAAATCAAATCTTTTTAAATTGTTTTTCAATCATATCTTCTCAATCATATCTTTTTAAAACTATATCTTTTCAATCATATCTTTTTGATTACATCTTTTTCAAAATAAGTTTTCAATCATATCTTTTTGATTTCTAATTTCAAAATCTTTTTCAAAAATCACCTTACTTCTTTCCCAATCATATTTTTCGAAAATCATTCTTCAATTTTTCAAAATGTTTTTAAAATCTTTTTAATTTATTTTCGAAAATTTCTTCCCCTCTTCTCACATCCTTCTATTTATGGACTAACACTATTCCTCAATGCACAATTCGAACTCTATCTTTCCTTGATAAGTTCAAATTTTCTACCTCTTCCTTCTATTTTTCTTTTCCTCTGACACCTCAAGGAATCTCTATACTGTGACATAGAGGATTCCATATTTTCTTGTTCTCTTCTCTTTCATATGAGGAGGAGCAAAGAGAAAAGCATTCTTGTTGAGGCTGACCCTGAACCTGAAAGGACCTTGAAGCGAAAGCTAAGAGAAGTTAAAGCACAACTCTCTGTAGAGTACCTAACAAAAATCTTCAAAGAAGAAGACATGGCAGCCGAAAACAACAACAATGCCAACAATGCAAGGAAGGTGCTGGGTGACTTTACTGCACCTACTCCCGACTTCTATGGGAGAAGCATCTCTATCCCTGCCATTGGAGCAAACAACTTTGAGCTTATGCCTCAATTAGTTTCTCTAATGCAACAGAATTGCAAGTTTCATGGACTTCCATTGGAAGATCCTCATCAGTTCTTAGCTAAATTCTTGCAATTTTGTGACACTGTCAAGACCAATGGGGTTGACCCTGAGGTCTACAAACTTATGCTATTCCCTTTTGCTGTAAAAGACAGAGCTAGGATATGGTTGGACGCACAACCTAAAGAAAGCCTGAACTCTTGGGAAAAGCTAGTCAATGCCTTCTTGGCAAAGTTCTTTCCACCTCAAAAATTGAGTAAGCTTAGAGTGGAAGTCCAAACCTTCAGACAGAAGGAAGGTGAATCCCTCTATGAAGCTTGGGAAAGATACAAAAAATTGATCAGAAAGTGTCCTTCTGACATGCTTTCTGAATGGAGCATCATAGGTATCTTCTATGATGGTCTGTTTGAACTGTCCAAGATGTCATTGGATAGCTCTGCTGGAGGATCTCTTCATCTGAAGAAGACGCCTGCAGAAGCTCAA
>NC_029772.3:21445794-21446029 GCF_000817695.3 Arachis duranensis | reverse complement strand
GTCAATATGATTTCTCAAAGTCTGTCTGGAATGCAAGCTGCACCAGGAAGTACTAAGGATGCTTCATCTGAAGAAGAAGCTTATGATCCGGAGAACCCTTCAATGGAAGAGGTGAATTACATGGGAGAATCCTATGGAAACACCTATAATCTTTCATGGAGAAATCATCCAAATCTCTCATAGAAGGATCAACAGAGACCTCAACAAGGTTTCAACAACAATAATGGTGGAAGAA
>NC_029772.3:21442763-21445598 GCF_000817695.3 Arachis duranensis | reverse complement strand
TTGGAGGCATAAGTGGGTCAGCTGAGTAAGAAAGTTACTGAACTCCCTCCTAGTACTCTTCCAAGAAATACAGAAGAGAATCCAAAAGGAGAGTGCAAGGCCATCAACATGGCCGAATTTGGAGAGGAGGAAGAGGCAGTGAACGCCACTGAGGAAGACCTCAATGGACGTCCACTGGCCTCCAATGAGTTCCCTAATGAGAAACCATGGGAATCTGAGGCTCACACCGAGACCATAGAGATTCCATTGGATTTACTTCTGCCATTCATGAGCTCTGATGAGTATTCTTCCTCTGAAGAGGATGAAGATGTCACTGAAGAGCAAGTTGCCAAGTACCTTGGAGCAATCATGAAGCTAAATGACAAGTTATTTGGTAATGAGACTTGGGAGGCTGAACCCCCTTTGCTCACTAAAGAACTGGATGACTTGTCTAGGCAGAGATTACCTCAAAAGAGACAGGACCCTAGAAAGTTCTCAACACCTTGTACATTAGGCACCATGACCTTCAAGAAGGCTCTGTGTGACCTAGGGTCAAGCATAAACCTCATGCCTCTCTCTGTAGGTCTTAGAGACTGGGAAGTGCATGGATGAATCCATCATCCTTGGCAGACCCTTCCTAGCCACAGCAAAGGCTGTGATTGATGTTGACAGAGGAGAATTGATCATTCAAGTGAATGAAGAATCCTTTGTGGTTAAGGCTCAAGGATATCCCTCTGTAACCATGGAGAGGAAGCATGAAGAGCTTCTCTCAAAACAGAGCCAAACAGAGCCCCCACAGTCAAACTCTAAGTTGGGTGTTGGGAGGCCTCAACCAACTTCTAAGTTTGGTGTTGAACCCCCACATTCAAACTCTAAGTTTGGTGTTGGGAGGTTCCAACATTGCTCTGAGTATCTGTGAGGCTCCATGAGAGCCCACTGTCAAGCTACTGACATTAAAGAAGCGCTTGTTGGGAGGCAACCTAATGTTATATTTATCTATATTTCCTTTGTTATTTTATGTTTTCTGTAGGTTGATGATCATGGAAAGTCACAAAATCAATTGTCATGGGAAGTCACAAAATCAATTGAAAAAGCAAAAACAGAATGAAAAACAGAAGGAAAAATAGCACACCCATGAGGAAGAACCCACTGGCGTTTAAACGCCAGTGAGGCTAGCTGATGGGCGTTTAACGCCCAGTCTGGCACCATTCTGGGGGTTTAACGCCAGAAAGGGGCACCAGACTGGCGTTAAACGCCAGGAAGGGGCAAGAAGTTTGCGTTAAACGCCAGAAATGGGCACCAGCCCGGCGTTTAACGCCAGAATTGGCATCAAGAGCAATTTTGCTCGCCACTTGGTGCAGGGATGAATTTTCCTTGACACCTCAGGATCTGTGGACCCCACAGGATCCCCACCTACCCCACCACTCTCTCTCTTCTTCACCCATTCACCAATCACCTCAACACCTCTTCCCCAAAACCCCCTCACCTATCAAATCTCACTATTCTCTTCACCACTCACATCCATCCTTCATAAAACCCCACCTACCTCACCATTCAAATTCAAACCACTTTCCCACCCAAACCCACCCTCACATGACCGAACCATACACCCTCTCTCCACTCCTATATAAACCCATCTTCACTCCTTCATTTTCACACATCCTAAACACTACTTCTCCCCCTTGGCCGAACCACAAAGCCACCTCCATCTCCTCTATTTCTTCTTCTTCTACTCTCTTCTTTCTTCTTTTGCTCGAGGACGAGCAAACCTTCTAAGTTTGATGCGGTAAAAGCATTGCTTTTTGTTTTTCCATATCCAGTTATGGCATCTAAGGTCGGAGAAACCTCTAAAAAGAGGAAAGGGAAGGCAAAAGCTTCCACCTCCGAGTCATGGGAGATGGAGAGATTCATCTCAAGGGTGCATCAAGACCACTTCTGTGAAGTTGTGGCCATGAAGAAGGTGATCTCCGAGGTCCCTTTCAAACTCAAAAAGAGTGGATATCCAGAGATCCGACATGAGATCCGAAGAAGAGGTTGGGAAGTTCTTACCAACCCCATTCAACCAGTCAGAATCTTAATAGTTCAAGAGTTCTATGCCAATGCATGGATTACCAAGAACCATGATCAAAGTGTGAACCCGGACCCAAAGAATTGGCTCACAATGGTTCGGGGGAAATACTTAGATTTTAGTCCGGAAAATGTAAGGTTGGCATTCAACTTGCCCATGATGCAAGGAGATGAACACCCTTACACTAGAAGGCATGACCTCAAGCCCGTGGCTAGAGGATGGTTGGAGTTTATCCAGCGCTCAATCATTCCCACTAGCAACCGGTCCGAAATTACTATAGACCGGGCTATCATGATTTATAGCATCATGATTGGAGAGGAAGTAGAAGTTCATAAGGTTATATCCCAAGAACTTTATAAGGTGGCGGAAAAGTCCTCTACCTTGGCAAGGTTAGCTTTCCCTCATCTCATTTGTCACCTCTGTTATTCAGTTGGAATTGACATAGAGGGAGACACCCTCGTTGATGAGGACAAGCCCATCACTAAGAAAAGGATGGAGCAAACAAGAGACCCCACTCATCATGAAATCCCTGAGATGCCTCAAGGGATGCACTTTCCTCCTCAAAATTATTGGGAGAAAATCAACACCTCCCTAGGAGAATTGAGTTCCAACATGGGACAACTAAGGGTGGAGCACCAAGAACATTCCATTCTCCTCCATAAAATTAGAGAAGATCAAAGAGTCATGAGAGAGGAGCAACAAAGGCAAGGAAGAACAAGCCGCCATCACTAAGGTGGACCCGTTCTTTAATTTCCTTGTTCTTTATTTTTCTGTTTTTCGAATTTTCA
>NC_029772.3:21437383-21439451 GCF_000817695.3 Arachis duranensis | reverse complement strand
GTGTTTGATTTTCTAAAAATTTTAAGTTTGGTGTCATTTTGTTATTTTTCTCTTTCCTCATTTCAAAAAAAAATCAAATCTTTTTCAAAATAATTTTCAATCATATCTTTTTAATTGCCAATTCCAAAATCTTTTTAATTAGTTGATTGATTTAGTTTTCAATTTGCTTTGATTTTATTTTTCTTTTAGTTTTCGACATTTTATTTTATTTTCCTTTTGTTTTATTTTATTATTTTCGGTCATTTTTTTAAAAAAAATTTTAATCTACTTGCAATCCATATCATTTCCCTTTCTCCATCATGGACCTAAGTGGAATTGAGCAGTCCAGAAGGACTCTGGGGTCATATGCTAACCCCATTACAGCTGCATATGGGAGTAGCATCTGTGTACGTCCCATCAAAGCAAGCAGCTTTGAGCTGAACCCTCAACTCATTATCATGGTGCAGCAAAATTGCCAGTATTCCGGTCTTCCACAGGAAGAACCTACTGAGTTTCTGGCACAATTCTTACAACTTGCTGACACAGTACGTGATAAAGAGGTGGATCAGGATGTCTACAGATTATTACTGTTTCCATTTGCGGTAAAAGATCAAGCTAAGAGGTGGTTAAACAACCAACCTACAGCAAGCATAAAGACATGGAAACAGTTATCAGACAAATTCCAACCTACAGCAAGTATAAAGACATGGAAACAGTTATCAGACAAATTCCTGAATCACTTTTACCCTCCAAAGAGGATGACACAGCTAAGGCTGGACATCCAAGGCTTTAAACAAGAGGATAATGAATCCCTTTACAATGCCTGGGAGAGGTATAGAGGTATGCTAAGAAAATTCCCCTCTGAAATGTTTTCAGAGGGGGTACAATTAGACATCTTCTACTATGGGCTTACAGAAAAAGCTCAGATGTCTTTAGACCACTCAGCTAGTGGATCTATACACATGAGGAAGACAATTGAAGAGGCTCAAGAGCTTATAGATACTGTTGCTAGAAATCAATATTTGTACTCTAGCAATGAGTCCTCTACAAAGGAAGAAGTTATGGCAGTAACCACTGATCCTAATCCTCAAGAACAGATGGTTGAGCTTAATCAGCAATTACAACTGATGACAAAACAGTTAGCAGAATTTAAAGAGATGCTCCAAGAAACTAAAATTGCTAACAAGAATATAGAACTGCAGTTGAATCAGGCAAAACAGCAGATATCTAAACAGATAACAGAAGAATGTCAAGCAGTTCAACTGAGGAGTGGAAAGACATTGAATAACACTGCTCAAAGTAGCAAAAAGCCAAATAAGGAACAACTGACAGAGGATAACCAAGCCACTGTTCAAAATCCCTCTGAGGACAGTAAGAGCCCAGAGAGGAGCACTTTTGGCATTCAAACGCCAGAAAAAGGGGGAAAGCTGGCGTTAAACGCCCATTCCCTGCCCAGTTCTGGCGTTCAAACGCCAGAGAAGGGAGAGAAGTTGGCGTTAAATGCCCAATCTTCACCCAATCCTGGCGTTCAGACGCCAAGGGAGGATCAGACACCTGAGAGTGCTGACAGTAATCCCTTTAAAAAGGCTTCTTCAACCACTTCTGTAAGGAATAAACCTGCAGCAACTAAGGTTGAAGAATATAAGGCCAAGATGCCTTATCCTCAGAAACTCCGCCAAGCGGAACAGGATAAGCAATTTGCCCGCTTTGTAGACTATCTAAGGACTCTTGAAATAAAGATTCCGTTTGCAGAGGCACTTGAGCAAATACCTTCTTATGCTAAGTTCATGAAAGAAATCTTAAGTCATAAGAAGGATTGGAGAGAAACTGAAAAAGTATTTCTCACTGAAGAATGCAGTGCAGTCATCTTGAAAAGCTTACCAGAAAAGCTTCAAGATCCAAGAAGCTTTATGATACCATACACATTAAAAGGCGCTTGCACCAAGACAGCCCTATGTGATCTTGGAGCAAGCATCAATCTAATACCTGCATCCACTATCAGAAAGCTTGGGTTGACTGAAGAAGTCAAACCAACCCGGATATGCCTCCAACTTGCTGATGGCTCCACTAAATATCCATCAGGCATAAT
>NC_029772.3:21433252-21435036 GCF_000817695.3 Arachis duranensis | reverse complement strand
AAGTCTCTAACAGAGAGCTAAAGAGAATCCTAGAACGGACTGTGATAGCCCAAAGAAAGGATTGGGCAAAGATTTTGGATGATGCTCTGTGGGCATACAGAACAGCTTTCAAGACTCCTATAGGAACCTCTCCATACCAACTGGTGTATGGGAAGGCCTGTCATCTGCCCGTGGAACTGGAACATAAAGCCTACTGGGCAACCAGGTTCCTAAACATGGATGCTCGGTTAGCTGGTGAAAAAAGATTGCTCCAGCTAAATGAGCTAGAGGAGTTCAGACTCAATGCCTTTGAAAATGCAAAAATTTATAAGGAAAAGGCAAAGAAGTGGCATGACAAGAAGTTGTCATCCAGAGTCTTTGAGCCAGGACAAAAAGTTCTGCTCTTCAACTCTAGGCTCAGATTGTTCCCAGGAAAGCTTAAATCTCGGTGGAGGGGTCCGTATGTGATTACAGGAGTGTCACCATATGGATATGTTGAGCTCCAAGATACTGACTCTGACAAGAAGTTCATTGTTAATGGACAGAGGATCAAACATTATCTTGAAAGCAATTTTGAGCAAGAATGCTCAAAACTGAGACTTGAGTGATTCTCAGTGAAGGTCCAGCTAAAGACAGTAAAGAAGCACTTGCTGGGAGGCAACCCAGTCATTAGCAGGTTATATGTTTTGTTTCTACAAGGGCAATTATAAAAATCAAAGGAATTCACAGAGTTACAGAAGGATTCAGTGCAAAAAGCAAAGAAAAAGAGCTTACTGGCGAAAAAATGCCAGTAAGGGGTACTCTGGGCGTTAAACGCCAGAATGGGCACCATTCTGGGCGTTAAACGCCAGAATGGGCACCATTCTGGGCGTTAAACGCCAGAATGGGCACCATTCTGGGCGTTTAACGCCAGTAAAGGTGCCATTTTGGGCGTTAAACGCCAGAATGGGCACCATTCTGGGCGTTTAACGCCAGGTGTGCAGCATTCTGGGCGTTTAACAAAACGCCCAGTGACAAAGGGGATTCTGGCGTTTAACGCCAGCCAGGGTACCTGGCTGGGCATTAAACGCCCACAATGGCCAACAAATGGGCGTTAAACGCCAGAATGGATACCATTCTGGGCGTTTAACGCCAGAAAGGTGGGGACCAGAGATTTTTCTTTCTGATTAAAATTTTTTCAAACTTTCCTTTTTGATCCATAATTTTCTACATAAACACATTTCAAACTTTCATCATTCACCTTCAAATTTTCAAAAATTGAAATCAATCTTCAAATCTCTCTCAAATCCATCCCAAATCTTCTTCAAAAAACTCAAATTTCTCTCAAATTCTCTCCATATCTTCTCAAATCTCCTTCAAAATTTTCAAAATCTCTCCCCCCTTATAAATACACATTCGGCCTCCCTATTTCCCCACACCATTCGAATTTGCTCTTCTCCTCTCTCCCCTCTTTCCTTTCTTTTGCTTGAGGACAAGCAAACCTCTAAGTTTGGTGTGCTTTTCCGTGATCACTAAGCCAAGATTTATCAAGATCATGGCTCCTAAAGGAAAACAAATCAATTTAAGAGGAAAGAAAGAGAATAATCCAAAGAATCTTTGGAATCAAGAGAAGTTCTTAACCAAAGAACATGAAGACCATTATCACAAAATAATGGGTCTGAGGTCAGTGATCCCGGAAGTCAAATTCGATCTGAAAGAAGATGAATATCCGGGGATCCAAGAGTAAATTTGAAACAGAGGATGGGAAGTTCTAACCAATCCTGAGATAAAGGTTGGAAGAAATATGGTTCAGGAATTCTACTCAA
>NC_029772.3:21427954-21430773 GCF_000817695.3 Arachis duranensis | reverse complement strand
CGCTTCAAACTCCTGAAGGCTGGGCATTAGTGACAGACGCAAAAGAATCACTGGATTCTACTCCAACTTGATTGAGAACCGACAGATGAATAGCCATGCCGTGACAGGGTGCGTTGAACATTTTCACTGAGAGGATGGGAGGTAGCCATTGACAAAGGTGAAACCCTACATACAGCTTGCCATGGAAGGAGCCTTGCGTGCTTGAAGAAGAAGACAGTAGGAAAGCAGAGATTCAGAAGATAGAGCATCTCCAAAACCTCAACCTATTCTCCATTACTGCAAAACAAGTACTTATTTCATGTTCTTCTACTTTTTACGATCAATCCTGATAATTATTGATATCCTGACTAAGAGTTACAAGATAACCATAGCTTGCTTCAAGCCAACAATCTCCATGGGATCGACCCTTACTCACGTAAGGTATTACTTGGACGACCCAGTGCACTTGCTGGTTAGTTGTGCGGAATTGCAAAAGTGTGATTGCAATTTCGTGCACCAGCATTCAAGAGAATCTGGAAGGTCTAAACCTTGTCTGTGGTATTCTGAGTAGGATTCAAGGATTGAATGACTGTGACGAGCTTCAAACTCGCGATTGTGGGGCGTTAGTGACAGACACAAAAGAATTACTGGATTCTATTCCGACATGATCGAGAACCGACAGCTGAATAGCCGTGCTGTGACAGAGCGCGTTGATCATTTTCACTGAGAGGATGGGAGGTAGCCACTGACAACGGTGAAACCCTACATAGAGCTTGCCATGGACAGGAGTAAGAAGGATTGGATGAAGACAGTAGGAAAGCAGAGAGATGGAAGGGACAAAGCATCTCCATACGCTTATCTGAAATTCTCACCAAAGAATTACATAAGTATCTCTATCTTTATCTTCATGTTTTATTCATCATTCATAACCATTTGAATCTGCCTGACTGAGATTTACAAGATGACCATAGCTTGCTTCATACCAACAATCTCCGTGGGATCGACCCTTACTCGCGTAAGGTTTATTACTTGGACGAACCAGTGCACTTGCTGGTTAGTTGTGCAAAGTTGTGATAAAGAGTTGAGATTGCAATTGAGCGTACCATGTTGATGGCGCCATTGATGATCACAATTTCGTGCACCAATTTTCAACTCCATGGACTGAGTTACGGACCACCAAATTTGGTCAAAAATTAAGTTTTACCCAAAAAAAAGAATTCACCAATTTTTCCAAGGCTCACAAGCCAAATTCATTTTTCACTTAACCAAAGTGACCAAAAAATCACCCACGTACACATTATCTACCAATCAAACTCAATCCTACTCAATTAATACACATTCAACTCAAAATTATCAATTTCACATCTCAAGGTCTCAATTTCCCTAATCATTCAAACTAACACCAAATTCCACATTTCAATCTCAAACATAACTATTCAACAACTTATCGGGCTTACCTTCATGGCCTCCTGCCTAATTCCACTGCTTCTGGCCCAACATCCATTCAATTTAACATATACATCAATATCATCATTATCCAATTCCTCAATTCCACAACATAATATCCATACATCTTAATTCCAACCAAGACACACAATTCAAACTTAATCCTAGGGGCATTGATAAACCCTATTTTTAGGGTTTATCTTGTATTGAATTTAGAGTATTTTGATAACCTTTTGTCACATTTAGCCTATGAATTAGCATGGTTTTGTAATCTCTCCCATATTTATGCTTAAGTGTAAAAACATGCTTTTTAAGCCTTATTTTGATGAATTCTAATTTCTCCTTGATTCCATAAGATGCATTGATGTGTTTGCTAGTAATTCCAGGATTGAAATAGGCTAGGCATGGATCAAAGGAAGCAAGGAAGGAAGCATACAAGTGGAGAGAAGCATAAAAAGTCAAAGAAGCAAAGTCAGCCAAGCACGCGCACGCGCACAAGGCGCCCGCGCGCATATTGCAGAATCGGCCAGGGACGCGCACGCGTACCGTGCGTGCACGCGTCGATGACCGCACATGACTTCATTAATGCAACATGTGCCTGGCGATTTGAGAGGATTTCTAAACCCATTTTTGGCGCCAATTGCTAGGAGAAAGGAATAAAAGGATCAAGGATTGAGGGGAAGGGATCATTATTGAATAGAAGGAATCATATAGCATAATTAGGATTAGTTTAGAGTTAGTTTTAGAGAGAGAAGCTCTCACTTCTCTCTAGAATTAGGATTAGGTTTAGGTTAATCTCTCTTCTCAGATCTAGGTTTAATTCATGCTTAGACTCACTTTTCCTTTACCAATTCTTAATCTTCTCCTCCTCCTCTTTCTAGTTATGTGCTTTAATAATTGTAATTCTTCATTTTGTTTTGGATAGATTGTTGTTCTTTTATTTCCTCTTTCAATAATGCAATTTGAGGTAATTCATGATAATTGTGATTTCCTTGATTATTGTTGTTAATTCATTTCAATAATTGTTGTTAGATTCTATTCTTGTTATCAATTTACTATGCTTTCCTCTTATGCCTTCCAAGTTTTTGATGAAATGCTTGGTTGGATTTTAGTGTAGGTTTTGTTCCTCTTAGCCTAGGTAGAGTAATTAGTGACTCTTGAGTTATCTAATTTCTTTGTTGATTGATAATTAGAAGTTGCTAATTGATTTGAATGCCTCTAAAGCTAGTCTTTCCTTTAGGAGTTGATTAGAACTTGAGGAATCAAATTAATTCATCCACTTGACTTTCCTTTATTTAGTAAGGGTTAACTAAGTGGTAGCAATGAACAATTCTCATCACAATTGAGAAGGATAACTAGGATAGGACTTCTAATTTTCATACCTTGCCAAGAGC
>NC_029772.3:21424038-21427913 GCF_000817695.3 Arachis duranensis | reverse complement strand
TAGTTGTTAGTTTATTTTCTTTGCCATTTATATTTCTTGTCTAAAATCTTAAAAACCCCAAATATAACTCACAACCAATAACAAGACACTTCGTTACAATTCCTAGGGAGAACGACCCGAGGTCCAATACTTCGGTTTATAAATTTTAGGGGTTTGTACTAGTGACAAACAACTTTTTGTATGAAAAGATTATTGTTGGTTTAGAGACTATACTTCAATGAGATTTCATTAGTGAAATTCTAAACCGTCAAAAATCCAATCATCAAAATGGCGCCGTTGCCGGGGATTTGCAATGGTGTTGTGTTATTAGTTATTGTACATATGTGAATATTGTAAATAGCTTGTTTTTTACTTGTTTACTAGATTTT
Source organism: Arachis duranensis (assembly GCF_000817695.3). Taxonomy (NCBI): domain Eukaryota; kingdom Viridiplantae; phylum Streptophyta; class Magnoliopsida; order Fabales; family Fabaceae; genus Arachis; species Arachis duranensis. The sequence continues at coordinate 21,427,545 of NC_029772.3, read as the reverse complement.
GTTAGTTTTATTTTGTCTTTCCATAATGAATTCTCCCTATGGCTATGAGTTTGGTTCTAATTTTGTTGTAGGAAATGTGCACCTCAATGATGACACTCATTATGGATGGAACCAACAAAGATGGGAGGAGCCTCAAAGAATTGATCACTCCTATTGGCAACAACCTCCGGACACTTATAGGTATAATTCTCATCCTAATGCATGCCAATTTAACGGCTATGATGACTCTTTTTGTGACACTCAACAACCACCATCATATGCCATTGAATCTCACCCTCAACATGAACCTCAACCATTCTCACAAGCCTTTCATTACCAAACACCGCCCTATGATCCATATCCATCATATGACCAAGCACCCATACCATACTCCTATAACCATTATGAGCAAGAACCCTTAGAACCACTACAATCCTATCAAGATTACTCCCAAGAACCACCTCAATACACACAATCTCCACAACCTTACCAAGAAGAACCACCTTCCCATTATGAACCCTCTATCCAAAATAATGAACCTTCTTACTCACCCCAAACCCCAATAGACGATCCTCTCACTTTGTTACTTCAAGGACAAGAAGCCATGAAGCGGGATACACTTGAGTTTGTGACCAATTTGACCAAGGTGGTGCACACTTTAGCCCGCCAATGTTTGAAGACTCAAGGTAATCCCGTGACCACATGTGAAAGGTCAAAAGAAGAGCAAAGCATGAAGGAGAAATTGGACAATCCGGTGGAGAAGGAGGAGTCGAGTTTTGTGTTAGAACAATTGAAGAAGCCTATGATCATTGAAGAAAAGGAAGAAGTGGTTGAAGATTTAGGAGATGTTGAAAGTCCATGGGAATGTAGTATCATGGAGAACTCTTCTAAGAAGCTTGATATTGATGTTGAGGAGGGTGCGCAACCTCCACGGCATATCATCGTTGGAGACTTGGAAGAGACTTATCAAGAAATGGATTCAATCATGGATGAATTTCTCTCCACAATGGAATCCTCTCCCATTGGACATGAAGTTGAAACTATAAAAGAGTGCGCACAACCTCCCAAGGAAAACGAAAATGGCATGGTGTATATCGAAATTGAAGAATATGAAGAGGTTGATCAAGAAATGGATTCATTCATCAATGAATTTCTATCTAATATTAACTCACCTCCCATTGGGCAAGATGAAGTTCTTGAAGACAACACCAAGCCAAGTGAAAAAGGGGAAAAGGTTGAAATTGAAGAAGCTTGTGAAGAGGTGGAAACAACCAAAGAAGAGCCTAACGAGGTAGACCTTGCATTGTCTAAGTGTGGGGATGTCTCCCTTCCCAAGTCACCATCCAACACAACATTCAAGTGGGTAAAACTCTTATCCCTAAGTTTTACTTTCTCGCTTGAATATGGCTTGATTCAAAATGATGGTCAACTTAGAGCTCTTTGTGGAGTTAGGAATAGGAGAGAGTTGTGTAGTGGTTGGAAATTTGGTATAAAAATCATAAAGGCCAAGACTCTAAGGTATAGAAATGAGGATGGAACGGAAATCACCATATATGGGTCTAGAAGGGAGCATTGGTGGAATAAAGAGAATTATATGTGTCAATCACCCTTATGTCAACCACCCGGAAAGAAAAAGTATGAAGATCAAATTGAAGACGGGTGCGAAGATAAGATATGGGATCCCGGTTCGCTATGTGAAGACCAACTATGGGGACTCATATTTTCGATAGAACTTTGCCCAAGCTTGATGAAGATGGTTGGAAATTCTGTCAACCAATTGAGAGGCAAAGATCCTTGGAGATTCAAGTATGAGTACAAACATAAGCCACCATGACAGTAAGCACCTCAATATGTCCAACTTAAGGACTTAAACTAAAAGTGCTAGGTGGGAGACACCCCACCATGGTAAACCCTTTCCATTCTCTTTTAAATTTGCTTAATAAGTGATTTGAGTTACCATTGTAGGTAGATGTTTCATATAAATTTGTTTGTACAACTTAATTGTTAACTTAGTCACATGTATGTTGTGTTTAGTAGTAGATGAATAATATCAAATTGCATTTTTGTGAATTGTATGATGGTTGATTGAATAAAGAGTTGTGAGCAGTATGGGGAGCATCTGAGCATACTATTCCTGAAAAAAAAAAGGGGGTGAACGCGCGCGCATGATGTACACGCACGCGTCCCTGAGCGAATGCATCACCACCCACATTCCAGAGAGTTGGGCTTCTCTTGGGCAAACACTATGCCATGAGCCCAACCTGACCCACGCTGACGCGCACTACGTGCGTGCGTGCCAATAACGAGAACATGAAAGTTCACGCGGAGGCGCACTTGCCGCGCCCGCGTCGATCCGCTGCTGCAAGTTTTTGAGCCAAGCCCCAGAGAGTTGAGCCGACTCTGGGCCAGCCTTAAGCCCCTGGCCCAACTCCATCTGCGCGGACGCGCACTTGCCACGTGCGCGCCCATTTGCCCAGGAAGGAACAGACGCGAGCGCACGCATTGCGCTAGCGCGCCTTATCACAGATTACCAACGTACGCACACGCGCACTTGCCCCGCGCGCATCCCTTACAAGCTGCCGCCACTCTAGGCTTCTGACCCGAGAGTTGGGCGTGCGTCAAGCCCACCCTAAGCCTCAGGCCCAACCACATGTACGCGTGCGCGCGCTGTACGTGCACGCGCCGTTGCATAATCTGCCAACCCACGCTAGAGCGCACTGCACGCTCACGCGTGGATCTCCATTTTCCTCAATGTACGTGGACGCGCAAGGTGCTAAAAAAAATAAACGAGATAACCCTAGCACGCGACGAGCGCTGCGCAGTCACGCACTTTCCCCTCCCTTCACACCATTTCCATCTTCTTCTTCCCACCTCAGCCGCCGCTGTTGCTCCGCCGGCAGCCACCACCGGACGGCCATCCTCTCTTCCTCTCTCATCACCACCCAACCTCTCTCTCTCTCCCTCCCTCTCACCCATCCAGTTCCCCTCAGCCGCCGCAGCAACCGCCGTCGCTGCCATCACCGCGGCCGCCATCGTTCACCATCAACCCTCTCTCTCTCATCCATTCACTTCGTTCTCTCTCTCTCCCATCCACTCACTCTCTCCTCCTCGGTCGAACCTCAACCACCGCGGCAACTGTCTTCACCGCCACCGTCCGCGGCGGTGCAAGCCACCGCCTCTGCTGCCCTTCACAGTTTTTCTCCCGCTCCCAGGTTCCTGTTCATACTCTGTTTGATCTTCACGGTTCAATTCTGATTAGCTTCTGTAATTTTTTGTTCATTAGTTAGAATCTGCGTTTTACATGATAGGATTAGATAGAAATATCTGCTGTTAGGTAGCTAGGGCTGGATAGAGGATTCTAGGCCTGATAAGTGCTCCGTTTGTGTTTATTTTCTACTTGTTCATTTGTTTGATAAGTGCCACAATTGAGTTGCTTTGTGTGCTATCTTTTTACTGCTGTGATTAATTGATATTGTAATCATGATTGTTGTACTATTTTGCTATCCGGGAACGTCCAATTTTAAGCAG
>NC_029772.3:21322478-21424011 GCF_000817695.3 Arachis duranensis | reverse complement strand
GGAATGCTGCCCAATTTTCAAGAAATATATTTTCACCTTAATCTCTATTGAAATTTGGGCTAATTTTCGTTTCCTTTCAACTTCCCGGATTTGCACAAATCATTGTGAACATGAACCACAACTTCTCTTTTATTTGAGCCTCACTATCGTCATACCACTAATCCACTTTTCTAACTCACTAATTTCTTTAACCAATTAACCTCTACTCGCATTTAACCCTCCTTAACTATTCTTTCAAAAGTATGATGATATTATTGCTTATTGAGTAAGAGTTGTTGACTTTAATGAAGATTGCATTCTTGGTTTACTTGTTCACTCATGCTTACTTGTTACCAATTCTTTTCAAGTTCATTTCAGCATCATGATTGTTATTAGTCAATTGATATCCTGAACATGCCTTCTCTGTTACATGCTAAGTGTTTCCTTGCTTATATTATATCATATTTTTTCAGGATGTCGGATAAAGGAAAGGCTATAGCCACTGCCTCCAAGAAAAGAAAACACTCTACACCCTCTATTCCTTCCATCTACAAGAATTATGCTAAGAATCCGTTAAATGATGAAGAAAAGGAAAATCAGTTGCTATCTTCTCCTGACCCAACCAAGTTTCCCAATCTTTACTGTGAGCTTCGCTTCCAAAAATATCGAACAACGAAGCTGAATACTGAGAAGAAATTGCTCCTACCTAATGATGTGAGACGGTCTATTACTAGTCGCATCCTAGAGTTGGGTTTGGACTTTGTTGATAGAGATTTGGGAGATATCAACATTTCTTGGGTTAAGGAATTTTATTGCAACTTCTTTCGTCCCACTTTGGATTCGATTCAGGTGAGGGGTAGAGAGGTTATGATCACTGAGACTGCGATAGAGGAGGCGTTACAGTGTCGGCACATTACTGATGACATGTGTGTCCATCAGCAGGCAGAGATGGCTATCCATACCATGACCTTTGATTATGAGGCGCTTAGGCGCGTGATTGGGTCACCAGATGCTACATGGGTCATGGATGCGACCAACACCAAGCCTAAGGGGATGCTATTTGCTCAGCTGACCAGAGAGGCCAAGACTTGGCAGATGATCTTTGCCAACTATGTCTTGCCTACTACTCACTTCTCTGAGATCCCTATGGAGATGTTCTGCTGATAGGGTGTGTCATGGAGGGGAAGGAAGTCTATTTTCCTCGACTTATCCGACAGTGCATGTGGCGGGCGCATATTCGTGGCCTACTTCCATTTCCTACTTTGGTCACGAGTATGGCGGCCCTAGCTGAGGTCCCATGGCTAGACGATGATGTGCTACCACCACCCCCTGATACAGATGACAGGGAGGTTACTATTCCTTGGGGTGGTTGGGTGCACGAGAGGCCCCCAGCTAGACGTCGTTCCAGGGCTAGAGCAGTAGTGGGGACAGCTTCACCATCAGCCCCTACAGCAGCCCCATCCTCTTCTACAGCAGCAGCTCCATCTTCATCTACAGTTCCTCCTGCAGCACCTGAGCCGACTTATCTACTGGTCCAGCGTCTATTTCGGTTCTTAGAGCGCGAGAGACTCCATGTCAGACGCCGACTGGATCGGATGGACCAGGCGCTCATTTCTCTGGGTGCTGAGTTACCTCCGCTTCCCGAATCTCCGGCCTCCGATGAGCAGGATCATCAGGAGGAGGATGCGGAGGCATCGACTCAGCAGGATGCCCCTCCAGCTGCCCCAGACACCACAGAGACACATCAGACTCATGCGGAGCCAATCCCACAGCCACAGCCAGAGCCAGAGCCTACCGTTGTACCTTCCACTGATCCTCCAGTTTAGCATCAAGGATGATGCCTGATCTTAAGTGTGGGGAGGGAACCGGTGAACTTTTCGGCTACTCTCCTAGTTATCTTATTTTTCATATCTTTTGTATATATTTTGATGCATTTTGAGTTTACTTTGGATACCTTTACTGCTTATTTTGGATTTTAGATATTTTGATGCTTTTGGATATCTTTAGATGTCTTAGAAGATAGATTTCACACTTTTAGTTGGATTTTTCTTTATACATTTTTGCATATTTTTCTTTTTAGTTTGCGGTTGTGATTAGAAATCATACTTTGAATTGCAAGACTTAGTCACCCTTTTTGCATTAGAAATTGGGTTTAAGCGAAAAAGGAAAGGGTAAACTAAGGGAATTTTTGAATTTTTCAATCACAACAATGCTTAGTCAAATATTGAGATTTTTCAAGAAATTTAATTATAGGGCACCAACCCAATTGATTGAAAGAAAATTTTTGGTGAAACTTGCTTGAATTCATACTTTGTGAAGCATGTATTGAATTAAGAACACAAGCTTGTGAGACTTGAGCCTATTGATGTGGTTACATTTTATAACCACTTATTTTCCATTCTTGTGTGAAATTGTTCTCTTTCTATGATTATGATCCTTGATTTGTTTGATTCTATATGTCCATTTATTTCTTGTATTCATGCATTTGTATGATTGAGGCCATTATTTCATTAGCCTACTTACCCAAATAGCCAACCTTTTACTCTCCATTGTTAGCCAATTTTGAGCCTATGCTTAACCAACTTTGTTCTCACTTTAGCACACTACAAGCCCAAGGCGAAAAACCAATGAAAGTCCTTGTTTAGATCTTTGATTAGCCTAGGCTAGTGAGAGTGTTTATTATTCAAGGTTGGTGAAGCTTGGGAACATTGGATGGAAAAAAAGAAAAAAGGGTAGTACACTCTCATGTTTAGGAATTGGTACATACTCATGTATTGATTAAATGTATAGACCTTATGCATTGATGTTCTTGTGTATAGTTTGAAAAAAAAAGAGAAAAAAAGGAAAAGAAAAGAAAAAAAATGTATATAGAAGAAGAAAGAAAAATGAAAAGGAAAGAAAAATAATTAAAAGGGGACAAAATGCCCCAAAGTGAAGTCAATAAAAAGGAATCAATGCATAGGTGTTATGAATCAAATAAGAATGCATGAGTATGTAAGAAAAAGTGAAGAATGGGTAGTTAGAATAGTTTGAACTTGTATAGGTCATTATATAGTTAGGTGGAGAAGTCTATGCTAATCAAAGATTCAAATCCTAGTCCACTTAACCATAAATGATCCTACCTTGACCCTAACCCCATTACAACCTAAATGAAAGACCTCATGATGAATGTATGCATGCATTGAATAAGTGTTGATTGTTAGAAGAAAATAAAATTTTGGAAAGCATGATTAGAGGAGAATTGAGTGAATTAACCCTTAAACACTTGAGTGAATAGAGCGGATACACATCCGGTGAGGGTTCAAAAGTTCAATTACATGTATTCACCCATATTATCTATATTCTTGCAAGTTTGAACTCTTTTTGATAATTCAATACAATTGTGGTTGGGACTTAATTCCTATTGCCCTAGATCTTGTGCTTACACATGCTCTCTTGGAAATTGATATGTTTGAACTAAGCATTTCCATTTGCTTTAGATAAATGCATTTAGATAAGTTCATATAGTTTAGTTGCATTCAATAAATGTCACACCCCTTAGTTCCTTCTTATTTTAGCATGAGGACATGCTAAGGTCTAAGTGTGGGGAGGTTGATAAACCCCATTTTTAGATTTATCTTGTATGGATTTTTAGGGTTTTATCAATGATCTTTCACACTTATTCATATAAAAATGCATGATTTTGTGTTTCTTTCCCAACTTTGCTTCATGGATGAAAACATGCTTCCTTTACATTAAATTAGACACATTTTAATACTCCTCTACTACCATTCGATGCCGTGATCCATTTGTTAAGTAGTTTCGGAGCTTATAGGGCAAGGATGGCCTAAGTGTTTGCTAGTAATTCCAGGATTGAAATAGGCTAGGCATGGATCAAAGGAAGCAAGGAAGGAAGCATACAAGTGGAGAGAAGCATAAAAAGTCAAAGAAGCAAAGTCAGCCAAGCACGCGCACGAGCACAAGGCGCCCGCGCGCACATTGCAGAATCGGCCAGGGACGCGCACGCGTACTGTGCGTGCACGCGTACCGTGCGCGCACACGTTGATGACCGCACATGACTTCATTAATGCAACACGTGCTTGGCGATTTGAGAGGGTTTCTGAACCCATTTTTGGCGCCAATTGCTAGGAGAAAGGAATAAAAGGATCAAGGATTGAGGGGAAGGGATCATTATTGAATAGAAGGAATCATATAGCATAATTAGGATTAGTTTAGAGTTAGTTTTAGAGAGAGAAGCTCTCACTTCTCTCTAGAATTAGGATTAGGTTTAGGTTAATCTCTCTTCTTAGATCTAGGTTTAATTCATGCTTTGATTCACTTTTCCTTTACCAATTCTTAATCTTCTCTTCCTCTTCTTTCTAGTTATGTGCTTTAATAATTGTAATTCTTCAATAATGCAATTTGAGATAACTTATGCCTTCCAAGTGTTTGATGAAATGCTTGGTTGGATTTTAGTGTAGGTTTTGTTCCTCTTAGCCTAGGTAGAGTAATTAGTGACTCTTGAGTTATCTAATTTCTTTGTTGATTAATAATTAGAAGTTGCTAATTGATTTGAATGCCTCTAAAGCTAGTCTTTCTTTTAGGAGTTGATTAGGACTTGAGGAATCAAATTGATTCATCCACTTGACTTTCCTCCATGGTTAGAGGTTAACTAAGTGGGAGCGATGGACAATTCTAATCACAATTGAGGAGGATAACTAGGATAGGACTTCTAGTTCTCATATCTTGCCAAGAGCTTTGCAAGTTGTTAGTTTATTTTCTTTGCCATTTATATTTCTTGTCTAAAATCTTAAAAACCCCAAATATAACTCACAACCAATAACAAGACACTTCGTTACAATTCCTAGGGAGAACGACCCGAGGTCCAATACTTTGGTTTATAAATTTTAGGGGTTTGTACTAGTGACAAACAACTTTTTGTATGAAAAGATTATTGTTGGTTTAGAGACTATACTTCAACGAGATTTCATTAGTGAAATTCTAAACCGTCAAAAATCCAATCATCAGGAATCTACCTAGGAATTCTCATCACACCACACGGTACTTAAATACAATTTAAATCGTAACTTGTAGACAGTGGTTCACACCCACATTTGAGACTCTTTCACAAAGACACCCACAATTAAATCTCCTCTTTTAAGCTCACCCAAGAGTTTCACCAGCCAATGCAAGTTCCCAATAGCATCAAAATTTTCACCCAACAACTCTAACACAACCAATATCACACATATGTCAACCTAGGATTCATTAATTTGATAAATCACAAGGGTTTTGAGGTTCCTTACCTTAACCCACAAAAATATAGGATGAAACTCACCATTTTCTCATACTAGAGTACCCCTAAACAACCAAATTGCAATATTTCAACATACACTTAACCAAAAAGGTGAATTGAAGGGGAAAACAAAACTATGCAGAGGACAGTGGGATGCTCACCACAATACCTAGATAAAAGCAAAGAGGAGGTGACAAGCTTTGCGTGGCCGCAAATAGCTCATCAATCGGAGCTCCAAAAAAAATGTTATGGTGGTTTGAAGTTTTCAAGGAGGCTAGGGTTTTCTTTCTTCTTCCCTCTCCTCTCTATTTTTGAACCTCTCTTATAAATGGGGGAGTACGGTGGCTGAAAGTAGGGGTGTTCGCGGTGCGCTTTGGTTCAATTTTTGAGAGAAAATTCATCCGATCTAATTGTTTAATTAAACTGCAGCTCGGTTTGGTTTGGTTTTTTTTATCGAAGCCATATGAACTAAACCAAACCAATTAAAATTGATTTGGTTTGGTTCGGTTTGTTCGATTTTTTCAATCAATTAAAAAAAAGAGTAAAGTATCGTTTTTATCCCCAACATTTGGGGTAAGTCCTATTTGTGTCCCTAACGTCTAAATCGTCCTATTTGTATCTCTAACGTTTATAAAAGTGATTCAATGTTATCCTACTATCAATTATACTAACAAATCAGATTATATTTTTTAATTATTCTCATTTGGATGTATTCATTCTCAATTAGGTCTCACTTGGATGTGTTCGATTTAATATTATACCTACTATTTGTGTTTAGATTCAATTATGTCCCTAAAAAAGTGAATTTTGTAAATGTTGTAGGAATTAGTTTCAACTTTTGATGAGCTATTGTTTGGAGTGGATCATCGATTCTATCCTAGACATTTGTATTCTAACTTCAAAAAGAGATTTTTAAAGCTCAAACTAAAGCGTTCATGATGTGTAATTGACGATAGGATAACATTCAATCACTTTACAAACGTTAGGGATACAAATAGGACGATTAAACGTTAGGGACACAAATAGGATTTACCCAAACGTTGGAGATAAAAACAATACTTTACTCTAAAAAAAATACTACCATACTATTTCACAAAGTCATAACATTGAAATCGACAAACACAAATACACAATAAGTAGTTCAAAAGGAATTCAAATACGACAATTAAAGAAGTTTAAAAGTTCAATAGTCATTACAACTGAAAATAAAAATAAATTTCCATTAAAAGATAGCCAAGTTATGGTGTCTTCTCCAACAAAACAGCTAAACTTTTTAACGCAAACCAACCTGAAATCAAAAAGCAGTTAGATAACAACAACAACAACAATATAACACTAATATAAAAATATTCTAATCTAGTTATACATTCTAATAATAAAGAGTACAATTCATACCATAACAAGATGTACTCAATCAGACTCAACACCAGAATCTTCTTCATTAGGGTCAAGAGTGGGTGCAACTTCTACAAAACATATAAAACAAGAAATAATCATAACAAATTATATATATAAATAAAAACTAGATTAAAATAAAGAAAATTATAAGTCGAAGCTTAACTATACCTAATTCCAACTTCTCCAATTCCTCGATGAGTTCCTCAAGAACAAGTTTTGGAGAGTTTCGGAACCAATTTTATGTACAAATTAACGCTTTAGCTGTCATCGGAGTTAGAGAACTCCTATAATTATTCAATACCCTTCCTCCAGTACTAAATGCCAATTCTGAAGCAACTGTGGAAACTGGAATAGTTAAGACGTCTCTTGTAATTTGCCCAAGAATTGGATATTTAGTGGAATTCACTTTCTACCAATTTAGAATGTCAAATTGCACGCCACTCTTCTCTAAGGCCTCCATAAGATATAACTCCACCTCATTCTTGTTATCACTCTCATTGAATTGCATTTCCTTCTCAAATTCCATAGCAAAAATAGTTTCCTTCTCAAATTCCAGAATTCTAGCTTCCTTAATCATAGTTTTAAACCTCTCAGTACGACCTGGTGATGCACGCACATGCCTAACTGCATTTCTAATCTTTAAAATTGAATCATGCATTTCTCTCAACCCATCATTCATAACAAGATTTAAAATATGAGCACAACATCTAACATGTAAAAACTTTCCCCTTAATGGATGTGAGTTTCAATCCTCCATTCTATTTTTTAAGTAAGACAGTGCAACATCATTTGAACTAGCATTATCAACAGTGATAGAAAAAATCTGTGATATCCCCAACTCAACAAACATCTCTCAATCTTCCTACCAATTGTTTTCTTCTTGTGATTCTTGATAGCACAAAAATTCAAGATTCTTTTTTTGCAGTGACAGAGGTAATCTAATACTTCAAACATGCTTCCGTTTACTCATTATTCAAGTTTATCTTTAACCATACTAAGATCAATAAACCGAACAATGAATCAATAACCAGCAACAATACCAAGTCAACAATAAATCAATAAACAGCAACAATGAATCAATAAACAGCAATTGGTAAACAATGAATCAACAAATAGCAAGTTAGCAACAATGAATCAACAAACAACAATGAATGAGCAAGTCAGCAAGTCAGCAAGTCAGAAATTAGTCAAATTACATACTTGACTCGGTGGCTCGGACTGCATATCTGACTTGAATCAGTAGTTGGGTCGGAGACAGTAAGGTGTTGTGTTGTAGGTGGTGAGGGTGGTGCTCTGGTACTACTAGGTGCGAGGGTGGTGCTGGCTGTGGCTAAGGTTTCGTGGTGCTCTGTCCGCGAAGTGGTTCTGCGGCGTTGGGAGGATGGCTTCGCTGCGAGGTGGTGGGAGGAACAGTCTCTCGCCAGCGCGGGGAGGTGCTATAACAATGTGGGTTCACCACCGTGGGAGGAGAGCGTGACTGCAGAGAACATGGGTGGCTGGGCACCGTGAGAGGAGAGCGCGACTGTAGAAAGAATGTAGGTGGCTGGGCGCCGTGAGAGGAGAGCGTGACTGCAGAGAACGTGGGTGACTAGGCGCACCAGTGTAGGATGCAGAGAGTGCGGTTGTGAGAGGAGAGCGCTAGGTTTGGAACTTTCGATTGGGGGTGGGAGGCGTGGGGTTAGAACTAGGGGACAGGGGTCGCAACCGAACCGCAAAACAACTGCAAAATATTTTTTTCGGTTTTTCAATTTTTAGTTTGTTCGATTTTCAATTTTTTCGGTTTGGTTGGTCGGTTTAATTCGGTTCGGATCGGTTTTGAACACCCTAGCTGAAAGTGTGTCTAGTGATGTTATATATATGTGAGCTTGTGTCCACTTAAGCCCGATTCACTCAATTTAGTCCGTTTGTTCCAATTTTGGACCAAAATCTTTAAGATTAACATTTTAAACTGCATTTTAGATATTTTTATTTTCTAAATCATAAATTCTAACTTTTTAATCTTTCTCTCTCAAAAATTATTTTCTCAGTTGCAGTACCGGATATATCTCAACTGGTACTGCTGGTCAAATTTTTACTGCGCATTTTTATATAAAAAACTACATTTTCTGACTTAAAAAAATCTATTAAATCTAAATATCCTATTTAAATTTTTAAATTATAATTCTAAATTTATTTATTTTCATTTATATTTAATTAATTACTTAATTATTTACAATTTAACTGGATTTTACGGAATAAATATTTGTTGCTTTTACTCAATGCTTCAATTCAAACAATAAAAGAATTTAACTAAACATAAGGCTATGCAATTTTGCAGTAATATAATATTATATATGCATGCAATTATAGTGTTTAATGAAAATATTTTTTTTATTTTGATTTACCAACATAATTGTAATAGCTTCAAAAAAATAATACTTTTATTCAATTGAGTTTAAGATGGGTTTGGTAAAACTTATGGAAGAAATTTTTATGCATTTCGGAAGAATAAGCATTCTATTTTTTGTTTCATAAATAAAAAACACATATACCTGTATTTTTAGATTTTAAAAGATAGAGATTGCTTTGAAAGTACAGATCAAAGTACTTTTCAAAATTTGTTCTTTTTCTAAATTAAAAGTATAATATGACTTTATGTTTTAACGGATATATTTATTTATTTTTATTCTTAATTATATTTATAGATTATGGTTAATAAAAAAATGTTTTTATTTTAATTTATCAAATATAATTACCATAACTCTTAAAAAATCATTCTTTTATACGCTGCTAATACAATCTTTACTAAAGGCACATCTTAATTCCATTCGAAACTTGGTTGCGGATAAACACTTAAAACTATTATTGATAGGGGTCACCAAAATTTCTTGCTATATATAGAGGTGTGGATCCAGAAAAAATATTTAGGAGCCAAAATTATAATATAAAATAAGGTCTATATAAATATAATATATTAAAAAAATATAATAAAAAATATATTTTAAACTATAAAAAAATGTGAATCTTTTAATGATACATTTTTGTACGATAACATGGTACATAATGATTTTTATATCATAAAATTTGTCAATAATAGAATTTTTGTGAAATCTTTTAGCAATTTTTTTTTAATATACGTGAAAAGATAATTAGTAAAAAAAATTATATTATTCTATTTTATTTGTGAGTTTATTCTTTACAACATACATACGTGAAAAAAAATTTTCTATTGTAGTAATTGAAATAAATAAAGTCAATATTAAATATATCAAAGGTCAATCAAAAAATATGTTAAAGATTTTTCTATATTTATTAACTATTGACACAACTCAGAAATTTTAACATTACTCAATTCAACATGATTAAAAACATTAAGGTTATAATTTTTGAGGTTCACATGTTTTGAATATTGTTTGAAAATTTTACCTAATTAAAAAGTGATTGCAATCATTTTTTTCGAATTTTTTTTAATGTCACTTAACATTTTGGTTTTTAGAGATAGATAATATTTGGACTAAATTTTTTACTTACACTAAAGTAGACATTAAATGTGTTTAATAATTTAATTATTAGTATAAAGCAATTACTTGCCCCACTTCTAAAATACAAGTTAAAATTATATAATAAGCTCTATATATCTAGCTGCGTTACCAGTGAGTAACACCGCACTGGTTTGTCTAAGAACATTTTTTCATTTCAAAAGCGAGTGGAACACAAGAGGTCTATATTTGTAAGGATGGGTTACACAAAGAAAAAGTTGTAGCCATGTTTGTTCCAAAATGAAAGGGCAGACATATGGCCTTTCCGTTTTGCCAAAACTAGTTGCGTCAATCCAATGTTTAATCCCCACTGTATGCTGGTTTTTATTTGGTCAAGCACTATTTGCTGCTGAATCGATTCTTCACACACCATTACTGGAAAAAAATCTATTAGGCCACATCACAAGAAAAGAATGTACAAAGAATGAGCCTTTGAAAATTTCACATAACATCCGACACAACAAAAGAAAAAATATAAAAAACAAGGGAAGTTGAAGACTTGAATTAGTAATTTATTTACGTTGTTTGTGGGATAAGTTGGGACGGATTGAGACAAATCTAAATACGTCTCACATCTTTATATATCGTCCTTTTTCAATAAATTTTTTTCTTGATAATAATTTAAAACATGACTAAATCAATTTGATTTATCAACTCGATATTTAGAAGATGTGCCAAGTTTAACATTATACTTGCATGCTAAAATAATAAAATCTTTGAAGTTACATTATCTGATGCATAAAAGTCGCATAATGTACCACTAATTTTGTTGAAACTATAATTTTAAAAGAACTAAGACTTTGAACTAGGTTAAAATTGGGTCAAGAAAGGTAGCAGACTTAATGATAGAATAAGCACTAAGGCATCAAGGTATTGTCGTAATAGAATTACAGAAAATTGATGTGAAATTAATTGTAAGAACCACACTGGATCGATTCGATGCAAATTTGTGAACCGGCCAGGTCTTACGGTTCCGCAGGTCCTCGGTCCAGCGTGAATCGAATTCATGTCCTCGAGACAATTTCCAACATGCCATGCTACCAAGCTACTTGTTCCTTTTATTTAATGTATGCTAATTATTATATACGTTATATACATACATAATTGAATTACTTATACCATTATTCTGAAAACTGAACCGGACCGGCCGGTTCAACTGGATTAACCGAGAATCGATCTTCTAGCCAATTCGGGTGAGGCAAAAAATCGTATAGTAAAAAACCGATGAAAAATCTATCGAACCGGTAGTTAATCGATGAACCGGTAAAACCGATTGATTTTTTGACGGTTTTCAAAAGTTAAAAAAAAGGTAAAAAAGCCCATATTTAAACTCCCATTACCCAGTTCCCTCTCTCTCAGAAAAAAACCCTAATACTCCTCTCTCCCTCTCTGAGTTCCAGCACCGCCACCACCCCTCTGAGTTCCAGCGCCGTCACCATCAACAGTAGCGTCACCTTCTCAGCTTCTCTGTCATCGTGGCATCGTCAAGCCTACCTCTGTCCTCGGCGTTGTTGGCCGCCCCTCTTCTCCTCCTGGATCCCTTCTCCTCACATCACCAGATCTGCTCGGAGCTGTTATTGGTGTCGTCAAGCCATTTTTGTCCTTGTTGTCGTCGGCCTCCGTGAACTCGTCTCTGTCCTTGTCGTCTTTGCTCATCTTTGTCTTCGATCCCTTTCTCTGTCGAGCTCCGGCGAAGTTCAAACGTTACTTTCTGCGGCTGTGGACTCTTCGCTCACTCTACCGCCGTAGAAAATTACAGAGTTTAATTATGTTGCTCTCCCTGTTTCTTAAGTTTTTCGGTAGTTCAATTTTTTTTATTTTGTTAATTATAATGATTATGATTTGCTGTTTTTTATATTCTGGATTCTGATGGTCGGATGGATTAAATTCTAATTGTTGTAATTGTAAAAAAGAATTCAATTGGATTAACTATTTAACTCTGTTGATTAACGGATGAAGAAAATCTGGTTGCTGCCTCTTTTGTTTTATGACTTCCGGAGTATTTTTGTTAATGGTTTCTGCCTCTTTTGGATTAACTATTTAAATTTTTTTTAAGATAATGTACTTCATAAGAATTTTTAAAAAATTTGAAGGTATATTTTTTATGGCTGAAGTTTTATTTTGTTAAATGTAATTTATACTGTGTGATTTCTGTGTTTATTTGGTTTAAAATTTATTAAATTTAAATATTAAAAATTATATATTAATTTTTTATAATTTTATTTTATATTTAACTAAACCAGTTGAATTTCGGTTAAACCACGGTCAGACCATTGACCGTTAAACCGATCATTCTATCGGTTCATTAACCGGTTCAGTTTTCACAACCTTGCTTAATACCTATTTAATTCATCTTTAGTTTTATACTCACTTTTTTTTTTAATTTATAATTCTTTCAAGATTTATACAATTATTAAAATAAGTATTAAATATTTTTAATATTTATATTTACATATTAAAATATTAGTAAAAATATTTATTTTAAATTTTTTAGAGTTAAGTAACAATTAGGTTTTCGAAGATTTCGACTTAAGATTAATTAGTCGTGAAAAAAAAAGTATTAATTAGGTCTTCCACGACAATAAACAGTGGACATGTATATTCTTTCATCAATGGATAGTGCGAAACAAAATCAAATTACCCATGTTTTTCGTTATCTACAATAATGCATGTTTCGTTGCTGGCACATAAACATGGAAACGATGTAGTTTTGAATAATGAAACATTCATTATCTTTTGAGTTTTTATATAACATTTATTAACTACTCTTTATTTATTACGAATTATATTAAAACAGGTAAAGTTTCGTTCTAAAAATTCTTATCTACATAACAATCTTTCATAAATAAATATGTCACAATAGTTACCGGTACATATAAGGATCACCGTTAAATTTTATATGATAAATTTATAGAGAGACATAACGTATCCACCGTCTGCTATCGTGGAGGACCAAATTGGTACTTTATTTTTTTCAGGGGCTAATTATTCCCAAGAAACTTTAAAGACTTAATTGTCACTTTACTCAATTTTTTACTTTTATATTTTTATTTACATATGACCGAGTTTACCAATTTAACCAGTAATTAATTGGTTAAATTAATAAATTAATAAACCAATAATTTAATCGGTTCAATCAACAGTTCGATCCTGACAACTATACTTGAATAAAATGAAATTAGGATAGATGAATAACAAAATGGTGGCGGTTTCACGATCAGAACAACGAAGTGTAATTAAATAGGAGAAATAATAGAAGTATGAAAAGAAGTTATTGTGATCAAAAGAGAACTTGAAGCAACAATGGTTTTATGTACTAGAGCTTGAATTTGCAGATTCTATCTCATACGTCTCCACACCCCATGCTCCGGTTTCCCTTTTTCTCAAAAATTTGGAAACCCCTGGACAGTTATCAGGACCTACATGCAAAATGTTTTTCATGGTGCCATCGTATGCATTTTTCAAAACAGGAATAGCTCTTTAAACCTCAGATGAGCACATGATAAGATATGACAAATTATTGTTCATTTTCTAGGCAATGTATGCATTGTGCAGAAGTGCTCTAAGGAGGAAACAGAGGGGTTCCTGATAAACCCTTTTCTAGATGATGTGCATCGGTAATTTTAAGAGACTACACTAGCACAGAGAGTGTTAATAAGTAGCATTTCTAGATGTCATATCATTTGATTCAATTTAGAGAATAAAAATGCAACATTTGGGAAGAGGTAGCTAAGAAAAACACATACATTTATGCATAGTTAGAAAACAATCATCAATACTGATTCAAAACCCAGAACCAGTGCCTAGTCATGTGAATAAATGGTGCTACATTATGGAAGATTACCAATGAAAGAAATATCAAAACTCATAAAGTTCACGACATGAAGATCTGCAATGTTCCACAGGTGCATCTTGATTTAAAAGACTGAAGAATTATTACTTATTAGTATACTAGTTTTCAAGTTGTTCTTCAAAACATTTGTTAGCAATGCTTCAACGTAACTCTTCGAAGCATATGAATGCCAATGGTTTAAAGCAGAAAAAAGGCATCAAACAACCGCAAGTTTTACATAAACCCAACCTCAACGTTATGAAAATACGGTCAAATTCTTACCATCAATCATGCGAACCACATTATTCTTCCTCCAAATAGATCTAAACATATGAAAATACAAGATATATCAGTGCCCATAGACTACATGGAAACATCAAATGTGTTTTAGACTATGAATTACATGACTAAAAGGACACATTGCTTGTTTGCACTGACAGAACGTGATTCTAACCAAAGACTTTGCGCAAATTATTCAAACTCCTTACCAATAGAATAATCACATTCCTAGGTGGCTTAATTTTTTTTTTTTTCTTGCATTATAAGCAGCGAAGAACTATTTACTGTACACTTACTCCACTTAAATACTTATAACTTTTTATATGCAATGAATTTCATTGATCCAGCAGTTGATTAAATCGGTATATTGAGTTTAATTTTGATGCATTCACATATTTTTTCAGTAATTTAATCACATCTATTCTTTTAAAGAACTAATCACAGGATTAATGTTTAAGATAATTATTTGTGCTTACATAGTATTTCATAATTAGAAACATGTGTCAATTAGTTTTTCGGTGACAATGCATCCAAATTAAAGTCTTATCTTAATGATTATTCATCCTAAAGAAGTTTAGAGCAGTTTGATTTTTACATTGTATAAAATTTAACATATGTGATCAAATTATACTTAGACCTACTCTAAAATGGATTCTCACTCGTAAACAAATAAATAAATTACTTACGACCATCAACAACTGAATAAAAATAATAATAAATAAAGAGTCGGTCTAAAATTAGCTCAAGTTTTTTGAACTTATCTGATGCACAATAAAATTTAAAACATTGGATTAGATTGATAAACGATCTAATGATTTATATTTAATTTATTAATAATTTATTAAAAATTACACTAAAAGAGAACAAGTCTTTTGATATTTTAAAATTGTCTCTATATAAAATTTGAGAACCAAGCCCTTATTTCAGCTGCTTGTTGCCTTCTTCCTCTTCGCGATGATCCTACCGCTTCTTCCTATATCCTCTTCCTCACCAAGTACCTTCCCGTTTCAACTCAATTTATTGATTTCATCTAAATTCCTTTAAATTCGTTTCAGACGCAGTACATTTTCAGTTCTTTTGGGATCTTTCTCGGCGCAGGATTCTCCCTTCTCATCTACTATTCAACTTGACATAATTATCAAGAGGATTCTCAATTTGTTTTGCTACACCGCATTCCTCTTTGCATAAGGATTGTGGTTTAGGGTTTGGCTTGTGCACCCATCTTCTATGGTGCCCCTTTTCAACTTAATTGAAGTTGTAAACTTTTTTTTTTAATTTTCACTTTTCTCATCATTCAAAGTTTTATCATGTTGAGTTTAGAAAGATAAATAACAAATTGATGATGACAAACATGTTGACTTGGATTGATGACCCAAATGGGTTTAATGAGGTTGATTTAGTGTGCAGGTCCAACTTGTTTTGTTGCAGTCCAAAGCTATGAAACCAAATGATCCAAGACTACCAAATGGAAATGGAATCAAACCAAGCCCAAAAAAAATCAATCCAAAAGGAAAACAACCCTAAGCTTTTGCTAAGTTCACTTCGAGTGTTAGTCAGACAAGAGTAAGAAGTTTACTTTTTCATTCAAACACCAAAGAAGAAGAAAGAGAAAACTAATCAAGGAAGCTAATGTCAAATCAAGTGAATCAAAAGTAAGCTAAACAGAGTTAAGAGAAGTTAAAGGTAATTAGTTTCCTTTAACATGCAAGTCATTTGCTTCACATTTTCTCCTTTCCCCTGCACCACCATTTCGGGCAAGATAAAGAATGTGGTAGCAAAGTTTCTTTGTTGTGAATCAATGGTTGAAAGTGTTTCTTAGAGGCTGTTCTGAGGGTTACCTGAAACTGTAGGTCGATCTCGGACGAGATCTTCTGTGCTGGTCGGCGCAGTTGTGTCTGACTTGATGATGGTGGCCAGGGTCGCCGTGTCCGACTTGTTGAACTTGGTGGTTGTGCTGATCCTTCGTCACCGGAGGGTGGTGGTACCTGCAAGGGACTCCGATGCTTAAGTTAGCAAGGGTATTAAGTAGGTTTTCAATAGAATCAGAGTATGAGTTATACCTGGGTGCTCTAGTGTATTTATAATAGTGTGGAATGACCTTTCTGGAGATAAGATAGTTATCTTATCTTATCTTTTGAGTGAAGTCATCTTTATCTTTAAGGGAACAGCCCTTATCTTTTCTAGGCTTGGGCTGCCTTTAGATTTGGGTCGTGTTCCTCTGTTTGGAGCCTCCTTGGGCCTCTGTAGCGGTTTGGCCGACCTCTTTTATAAAGAGGTCGGGTAATCCTGGTCTTTGAACAAGTCGGTGGTCTTGACTTCGATCAGCCCGGGTCGTACAGCTCAACCCGAGGCATGAACAGTGCCCCTGCTTGAGCTCGATCTTTTTTTAGAGGTCATGTATTTTTAGACTTTGCCTTCTTTTGGTGAGGTCGATCTCGAGCATTTTTGTTGATCCTGTTTTGTAGAGCTTTTGAATACGAAACGTTTCTTCTCACTCCTTTAATTGCTTTGTGCGTTGCGCTTTCCTTGGGAACGTGCGAGGGTTTAAAGACTCATTAACTCTTTGTCGTTTCTTTTTACTTCCCTCTTTGTATCATCATTTGAATTTTCAAAGCTTCAGTCTTTCCTTTTTTTTCACTTCTCTTTCTCTGACTATTGGTGTTTTACCCTTTCGTTTCTCAAGTTCTTCTGTTCTCGTGCTTTGCGGCTTCTTCGTCGCTTCTTTTGTCATCTCCTTCTTCTTTAACAGGTTGGTTTTATTCTTCTCTTCTTTTACTTTCCATGCCGTTCTTTTCTTTGCATTTGAAAAATTTTGATCTTGCTTGATTTTGTGTTGGAAAGCTTGAATCTTTCTTGTGTTTTTGTCGTGCTTGGTTGCCTGTGATGGGTGTTCGACAGGTTTTTTTTCGTTTTATATGAACCTTCTCTTGTTTCCTGATAGTTGATGCTCCTAGGGCTTTTGAATGCTTTGTTACTATCTCTGATTATGTCCTCTGATTTGAAGCTTTTGGAATAATGAGCTGTTTGATTCTAAGAAAGGTTGCATCTTTGGTGATTTCTATTTGGCATGCTTTGATGTATGATAGTTCCTTTTGTAAAGAGATCGTGATTTTGATGACTCTTTGATTTGCTTGTTTGAGAAGAGGGTTATTTGTTGAGAAATATCGAGACATAATTTTTAGTCCTTACTTCATTGCTGCCTCCATAGGGTGCCCCTGGACTTTGGTGTGAGTCCTGGGGTTTACCTTTTACTGCTGAGTCTACTACTTACTGTTTAATTTTGCTGTTCGATTTGTTACCTTATTTTTCCGAGTTGTTTCGGTAGTAATCCAGTTTTTTCTTTTTCTTGTTATAGGACTAGTTGATCTCATGTCTTCTCGCAAAACTATTGTCGAGATATCCTCCCAGGTCCCTGATGGCATGACTGACTGGGTGGATTCTATGGTTCTTATGTGTGTTTCGCTGGTTGATTCTGAATTTTGTGAGCAGCTTAGGAAGTTTCATAGGGTTTGTAGTAATGGCAGTGATGAAAATAATTATGAGCTTGTATCCCTTACTTCTGAAGAGAGAGTTTGTTTTTCTACGCGGGTTGTTGGAGACCGTCCCTTTTTCTATGCGTACAACTTCTTTTTTAGTCAAATGAATATCACTCTTCCTTTCACTCCTTTCGAGACCAACCTTTTGTGGTCTTGTAATGTAGCTCCGTCCCAACTCCACCCTAATTCTTGGGGTTTTATAAAGATTTTTCAATTGTTGTGCCGTGAATTAGGTGTCCAGCCTTCTCAATCCCTCTTATTTTATCTTTTTGTTCTGACGAAGCCTGGTGTTGTTAAGAAAAAGGTTGCCTGGGTCTCTTTCCAAGCTTCCCAGGGGAAAAAAGTCTTTTCCATGTATCATGAATCCTTCCGTGATTTTAAGAACTATTTTTTCAAGGTTCGAGCTGTCGAAGGAGCTTGCCCTTTTTTCCTGGATGAGAACAATGAGCCCGCCTTTCCTTTAGAGTGGCAATAGAATGTAGTGGTATCTAGGTATTCTTGGGAGATGTTGGATGAGGTTGAGCAAGCCTTTGTGACTGTGTTGGAAGAGAACTAGGGGCAACCTCCTCATCTTGATACCAAGAAATTTCTAAGAGATCCCTCACTTCTGTGAGCTGAGCTGGGTAGTGGCCGACTTCCTTTGTATCTTGTTGTGTATGTTTGCTTTGTCGCGTTTATTCCTTTTCTTTCCAATTTATAACTTGGTTTCTTGCTCTATATTTTCAGAGCTGGTTAAAAACAATGATTCCATGAAGGCCTTTAAAAAGGCGAAGAAGGCAACTGCGGCCTTAAGCATCTCGGCCAAGATTCCCGGGGAGGGGTCGTCTAAGGCTTCCTTGAAGAGGTCGACCTCAGACGCTTCTGGACCCAAGAAAGTCATCCTGACTCCTAATGTCCGGCTGGCCTCATCCATTCCTCCTCTACCGACCTCCAGTGCTGCCTCCCCATCTGTTGATAGTCCTTCTCCCAAGAAGCAGAGAACTGCTGAGCCCTTTAATTTGGATGCCCCTAATTTTGATGCCGTGGGGTTTGTCGATCAGCAAATTGCTCCCTATGGTATTGTGCCTTTGAATAATGTGTCCATTCTTCAACATTTGGATTTCATTACGCGAAGCAGTATCAAGATGGCACATATGGAAGCAGCTTTGTTTAGGACTGCTCAAGATGTTCCTATTCATGCCACCAAGGCATTCATGGAGGAGGCCAAGCTGGAGTATGATAGGATCAAGGGGTTGAAGGAGAAAGAGTTGGAGGGTGAGAAGACTCGGGCTACAGCGGCTAAGGCTCTGACAGATCTGTCTGAGGAGATGGCCGAGAAGCACAAGGATAGCTATGTCTGGACTTATAGGGAGATGGTAGAGTTCTGGAAGAGTTTTGAATCTGCTTGATCTGACTATGCCGAGCTCCAGGGTCATCTTATGAGCAGTGTGACTGCTGCTTATGAGAATCCGAAGTCTTAGGTCCGAGTTCTTGCTCCCGAACTCGACTTGACTCTATTCAGTTTAGACAATATTGTAGTAGATGGGAAGATTGTCCCTGACGGCTCAGATGATGATGTAGACGTAGATTCGCTTCCTGTGCCATCTGCCAAAGCTCCTGCTGCCTCGGTTTCTTCGGCTCCTACTACTAAGGTTGGCCATCCCGAGTTGGACCCGGATGTTTAGATCCTGAACCCGCCAGATGGAACCGTTGCTGCTGTCCCGCTTGCGACCCGTCCTCCTTCACCCCAAGATGCCGCCACTGAGGAATCTTCACATTCTTTATAGTTTCTGATTTGTTTTCATATCTGTGATGGCCCGACTTGTGGGTCTTTTGAACTACTATTTTGTGACTTCTTGGTATATTCTGACTCTGGACACTTTTAGTTGATTTTCTTTTAGCAACTTTATTTAGAAAAACAAAGTATTTTCTTCAGCTCTTGTGGTTGACTTCTAAGTGGCCTCTTGAGTCTGTTTTATTGTAACAGCTTTATTTCTTTGTGATATGCTTGCCTGTAGCTTATTTTAGCACTTTCAAGGAATCTTCAGAGTGTTGGAGTCTTGTTGTCCGACCTCTTTTGATTGCCTTTGTGCTTTGCTTATTTCCTGCCTTTAGTTGAAGTGTCCTTTTTAAGGCTAGTTCTTTGTTTGAGTATTCTTTGATAGAATAGTTTGTAAATTGATTTTGCGAGGTCGTGGTTTTTCGGGTCGAGTTGTCTCCTTTTTTACGCACGCCTTCTGTTAGTTGATTCTCTTAGTTGATCTTTTCTTGAGTTATTTCTAGTAATCCCTTGGGTTTACTTTTTATAACTTTGTCACTTTTGGTCGCCTTGGGCTGACTTCTTCATGTCGGTCCGCTCCAAGTTATTTTTAGTAATCCATTTTTTTGGACCTTGTTCGGTCTCTTCTTATGGATTACTTTTTATAACTTTGTAGTTTTGTTCCAACTTCTTCATGTCGGTTCCTTTGGAAGTTATTTCTAGTAATCCATTTTTAGTTGGACCTTGTCCGGTCTCTTTTTATGGATTACTTTTTATAACTTTGTAGCTTTAATCTGGTCCGACTTCTTTTTGCGTCGGTCCATTCCAAGTTATTTCTAGTAATCCATTTTTGTTTCAGACCTCGTCAGGCCTCTATTCATGGATCGCTTTTTATAACTTCTTGCATTATTCTGTTTTTATCGCTTTTCATCTTGCCGATTTTGTAGAGTTTGATCATCATTTGGTCGATCATTAATGAATTCGGTTTTCATTCTTTGTCGACCGCGTCGGGCAGTGAATTTGGTTTTCACTTTTGCCGATCTGTAGCTTTATAATCGGGCGATGAATTTTTGCATTTTCAGATTAATGCGTCTTGATAAAGAGAATTTTGTAGAAAATCTAAAGAAAAACTTTATTCAAAGTAGAAAATAGGCAAATATATACATGTGGGTGTTCACCCTTTTTAAGTTGGGTAATTTTGTAGATCTTGGCTTGGTGCCTCATTAAAAAACCTTTTTTTAGGAAAAAGAGTGCACCTTTGTCTCAAGATCTTTTATTACCTTTTAACTATAATACCTTCTTAGGTTGCAGGCGTGCCATGATCTCGGTAGCTCTCGGCCCTCGAGTTCGGACACTTTGTAGTAACCTTTTTCCAGTACCTCTGTGATTCGGTAGGGTCCTTTCCAATTAGCTGATAGCTTTCCCTCTTCGGGTTGACTTGTTTCGAAATCATTTCGGATTAGGATGAGGTCATTGTTGGCGAAGCTTCGCTGCACTACCTTTTGATTGTATCTTAAGGCCATGCGGCGTTTTAGTGCTTCTTCTCTGATTCGAGCTCTTTCTCGGACTTCTGAAAGTAGGTCGAGCTCTTCCCTTTGAAGTTAGGGGTTAGCTTCTTCACTGTAGAAGATCGTTCTAGGAGATCCTTCTTCAATTTTTACCGGTTATCCTGTAGCCTCTGTTTTAACCCGACTAGTATGACTTTATTGGCAGCTTCTGCTTGTCCGTTAGCCTGTGGGTGTTCTACGGATGTGAATTCGTGTTTTATCTTTAGGTCGGCTACCAACTTTCTAAAGCCTGCATATGTGAATTAGGTGCCATTGTCTGTGGTGATGGAGTGAGGAACCCCAAACCTCGTGATAATGTTCCTATATAGGAATTTCCGACTTCTTTGGGCAGTGGCATTGGCTAGGGGCTCTGCCTCTATCCATTTTGTGAAATAATCTACCCCTACAATGAGGAACTTAACCTGTCCCAACCCTTGGGGGAAGGACCCGAGAAGGTCGAGTCCCCACTTTACAAATGGTCAAGGTGATGTTACGCTGATGAGTTCCTCTGGTGGGGCGACATGGAAGTTGGCATGTTTCTGACATGGTGGACACGTCTTAACATACTCGGTGGCTTCTTTTTGCAAAATCGGCCAAAAGAATCCAGCTCAGAGTACTTTCTTGATAAGGGCTTGTGCTCCGAGATGGTTCCCATAGGTGCCACTGTGTATCTCTTCCAAGACCTCTTTTGTGTTAGAGGTCGGTACACATTTTAGTAGAGGTGTCAAAATTCCTTTCTTGTATAGAATGTCATTTATGATGGTGTAATACTGTGCCTCCCGCTTTAACCTCTTTGCCTCCTTCTTATCTGTAGGGAGTATCTCTGATTTGAGGTAGTTGATTATGCGAGTCATCCATCTTTGATCCTGGCCTGATATGGCTAGGATTTTTTCTTTTTTCGAGAATGACGGGTTCTGCAGTACTTCCTGGATAAGGCTCCTATTATTGCTCCCTGGTTTGGTGCTGGCTAATTTTGAGAATGCGTCAGCTCGAGCATTCTGTTCCCGAGGTATATGTTGGATCTCATATTCCTAAAATTGCCCGAGTTATTCCCTGGTTTTGTCCAGGTACTTTTTCATAGCAGGATCTTTGGCTTGGTAGGTCTCTACTATTTGTGAGGTGACAACCTGTGAATCGCTAAAGATGACAAGTTTTTGGGCTCCGACTTCTTTAGCCAGCTTCAAACCAGCCAATAGCACCTCATACTCAGCCTGGTTATTGGAAGCAGGAAACTCAAACTTTAGTGAGAGTTCAATTTGGGTTCCCTGATTACTTTCTATTATCACACCTGCTCCACTCCCGGTTTTATTTAAGGAGCCATCCACGTAAAGATTTCCAATTTGTAGGGGTTTCTGGGGTGTCAGTGTACTCTGTAATGAAGTCGGCCAGATACTGTGATTTGATCACCGTCTGAGCTTCATATTGGAGGTCGAATTCAGACAACTCAACTGTCCACTGTAGGATTCTTCTCGCTAAATCTATTTTCTGTAGAATACCTTTTATGGGTTGGTTGGTCCAAACTTTAATGGTGTGAGCCTGGAAGTATGGGCGAAGTCGTCGAGAGGTTAATATGAGAGCGTAGGCGAACTTCTCTATCTTTTGATAGTTCAGTTCGGACCCTTGTAGCGCTTTGCTGATGAAGTATATAGATTGCTGTACACTTTTGTCCTCTCTGACTAGTGCTGAAGCTAATGCCCGGCTTCCTACTGCGAGGTATAATATGAGTGTTTCTCTTTCCCAAGGTTGAGTAAGAATGGATGGTTGTCCTAGGAATCTTTTGAAATACTGGAAAGCTAGCTCGCACTCTGGCGTCCATTCGAACTTCTTTCCCTTCCTTAGCATAGCGTAGAGGGGGA
Organism: Arachis duranensis; assembly: GCF_000817695.3. Lineage (NCBI taxonomy): Eukaryota > Viridiplantae > Streptophyta > Magnoliopsida > Fabales > Fabaceae > Arachis > Arachis duranensis. Next base: position 21,401,053 of record NC_029772.3, on the reverse strand, counting down.
GAGATCTTATGGCTGATCCGGTTAGAAATCTGGACAAGGCTGTCAGTCGCCCGTTGAGTTGTTGCACTTCTTTGACACAGGTCGGGCTTTTCATGTCGAGTATGGCCTGGCACTTGTCCGGGTTTGCTTCGATTCCTCTTTGTGTGAGCATGAATCCCAAGAATTTGCCAGCTTCTACTGCGAAAGTGCATTTCGTAGGGTTAAGTCGCATGCCATGCTTTCTTATGGTATTGAACACTTAGGCGAGGTCGGACAGTAATGATTCCTCGCTTTGTATTTTTACTAACATATCATCCACGTATACCTCCATTAGTTTTCCAATGTGATCTACGAAGACTTTGTTCATTAACCTTTGGTAGGTAGCTCCTCCGTTTTTGAGTCTGAATGGCATGACGACAGAGCAGTAGTTTGCCTTGGGTGTTAAGAATGAGGTTTTTTCTTGATCAGGTGGGTACATTGGGATTTGATGGTATCCTGAATAAGCGTCCATAAATGAGAGGTACTTGTATCCGGAGGAGGCGTCCACTAGAGTGTCGATACTTGGGAGTGGATAAGGATCTTTTGAGCAAGCTTTGTTGAGGTCGATGTAATCAGTGCACATCCGCCACTTCCCATTTGACTTTTTCACCAAGACAGCATTGGCTAGCCATAGTGGGTACTTGAATTCTCTGATGAATCCTGCCTCTAGTAGAGCTTGTACCTATTCTTTCACAGCTTAGAATCTTTCTGGTCTGAGCTTTCTACGCCTCTGCTGTACTGGCCGAGATCCTGGATATACTGCCAGCTTGTGGCACATTAGCTTGGGGTCTATGCCCAACATGTCTGCGGCCTTCCTTGTGAAGAGGTCGGCATTATCTTTTAAGAACTGTATGAGGGACTTTTTTACTTCTCCCTTTAGGATTGTGCCAATATTGGTCATTTTATCTGGGACATCTCCGATCTGGACCTTTTCTATCTCGCCTATCAGGTTGTGGACGGAGTTCTTCCCGACCTCGAATTCCCCTGAGTTCGATGGTGTGGATTTCTTCTCCTTCGCCTCTAAGGTTCAGACTTTCATTGTAACAGCAGTGTGCTATTTTCTGGTCTTCTTTTATCGTAGCGATCTATTCTGTAGTTGGGAATTTCATGCATAGATGTGGAGTCGAGACTACTGCCCCGAGCTGATTTAGCATTGTCCAACCTATTAAGGAGTTGTAGGCTGAGCTCACATCAACCACAATGTAGTCTATGTTGCGTGTCCTTGACCGGTTTCCCTTTTCAAAGGTTGTGTGTAGCGAGATGTATCCAAGTGGTTGGATTGGAGTGTCTCTTAATCCGAATAAGCTATTCGGATATGCTCTGAGCTCTTTTTCTTCCAGGCCGAGTTTGTCAAAGGCGATTTTGAACAAGATGTCAGCCGAACTTCCTTGGTCCACCAGTGTGCAGGGGAGGTTAGCGTTGGCCAATATGATAGTGATGACCATGGGATCGTCATGTCCCGAGATGACGCTAGCTGCGTCTTCTTTAGTGAAACTAATAGTAGGGAGGTCGGGTGTTTCTTCTCCTCCCTCGATGTGATATAGGTGTCTTTTGCGAGATGATTTGGAGATTCATCCTCCCGCAAATCCTCTATGTATCATGTGAACATGCCTCTCCGGGGTACGAGGTGGTCGTTCTGTTCGCCCGACCTCTTTGTCTCTTCTTCTCTTTCTGGGCTCATCTGTCTTACTGGCTAGGTACCAATTTCTCTATGACATTCTTCAAGTTGAAGCACTCATTAGTGGGATGTCCATAGATTCGATGGTATTTGCAGTATTCTGTCTGATTTCCTCCTCCCTTTTTGCTTTTAAGTGGACGAGGTAGTGGAATCTTCTCAGTGTGGCATACTTCTCGGTAACTTCCACGAGAGACACCCGGAGAGGGGTGTAATTGTGGTATTTCTTAATCTTCTCTCCATGCGGATCTTCTTTTTTCTTGGATTCTTTATCCTTATCTCGAGAGGAGTAAAAGGATCCAGATTTCGAGGTCTCTCCTAGTCGAGAATTTTCCTCCATGTTGATGTACTTTTCTGCTCATTCTTGTACTTCAATCAGAGATGTAGGATGTTTCTTTGATATGGAATGACTAAAAGGTCCCTCTCGTAGGCCATTAATGAGACCCATAAAGGCTGCTTCAGTTGGCAAACTTTGCATGTCCAGACATACTTTCTTGAATCTTTCCATATAGTTGCGAAGACTTTCCCAATCTCCTTGCTTGATTCCTAACAAGCTTGGGGCGTGCTTGGCTTTGTCCTTCTGGATAGAGAATCTGGCGAGGAATTTCTTGGCTATGTCATCAAAACTTGCGATGGATCTGGGCGGCAAACTGTCAAACCACTTGATTGCTATTTTGTTAAGGTAGTTGGGAAGGCTTTGCATCGAATTGCATTTGAGGCATCGGTGAGATACATTCTGCTTCTGAAATTACTGAGATGATGGTTTGGATCTGATGTTCCGTCGTACGGGGTCATGTCGTGAGATTTGAAGTCCTTTGGGACTTCAGCTTTCATAATCTCTTTGGTGAATGGGTCTTGGTCTTTGCGGGGGTTATCTTCGTGATTAGATCGAGTAGTCTTGGCTTTTAGATCTGCTTCAAGTTGTAATAGTTTGTCTTCCAACTCTTTACGTCTCCTAGTTACCCTTCTGAGGTCCTTCTCGGCTTCTCATTGATGCTAGGCCTCTTTTTTGAGTTTTTTAAGGTGTTCTTGTTGAGCCTGAAGTGCCTCTAGGATTTCTGTGTTTGGTGGACTCTTATTTTTGTTTGGTTGAGGAGTATCCTTTGGAGTGGCATCCGCGTTCTTGTGTGGCATCCTGTTCTCTAGATTAGAGTCGTAGTCGTTGTCTAGGTTGTCTGCCATGATGATGGGATGACTTCCAGGTCACCGGCAACGGCACCAATGTTCCGAGGGTTACCTGAAACTGTAGGTCGATCTCGGACGAGATCTTCTGTGCTGGTTGGCGCAGTTGTGTTCGACTTGATGATGGTGGCCAGGGCCGCCGTGTCCAACTTGTTGAACTTGGTGATTGTGCTGATCCTTCGTCACCGGAGGGTGGTGGTACCTACAAGGGACTCTGATGCTTAAGTTAGCAAGGGTATTAAGTAGGATTTCAGTAGAATCAAAGTCTGAGTTATACCTGGGTGCTCCAGTGTATTTATAATAGCGTGGAATGACCTTTCTGGAGATAAGATAGTTATCTTATCTTATCTTTTGAGTGAAGTCATCTTTATCCTTAAGGGAACCACCCTTATCTTTTTTAGGCTTGGGCTGGCTTTAGATTTGGGTTGTGTTACCTCTATTTGGGGCTTCCTTGGGCCTCTGTAGTGGTTTGGCCGACCTCTTTTATAAAGAGGTCGGGTAATCCTGGTCATTGAACAAGTCGGTCGTCTTGACTTCGATCAGCCCGGGTCATACAGCTCGACCCGAGGTATGAACAGAGGCAAAGCACAAATCTAAGGATTAGGATTTTGCTAAGCTCTAGGAAAAAGATTATTGATGCTACTGCCGTGTCTGCTACAGGGCTGAGCCCTGATTCTAAATCCCTCATTTTTCAGATTGATTGAAGAAAGATAAGAAAAGAGTTCTGCTAAGCCTAAGAATCAAGAAGTTGACTTTCTGATACAAAAAAAAGGTTTTCATTTGCGCTCAAGAAGAGAGAACCAGAATCTGAGTTTTATTGAAAGCTTTCCTATGAGAGTTCAACGTTTTGGACAGTATTTCTACATCAAAAAAATATTCTGCCAAGATGGAGAGCTTTATTAGAGAAAGCTAAATCTGGTTCAACTTATAGCATAAAGGTTGTGAATCATATCTCCTTCATAGTTTACTATTTATAATTCTGCTCCAACGTTAAATCTTTCTTTGTATTCATTTAGTGGTAAAACGCAAGAAAGAGAGGCATTGAGAAAAAGTCATTGAGAGAAAAGGCTGAGAGAAATACTTAGAGAGAAAAACCAAGAGTGATTTCAAATTTTTTTTGTTGTATTTCTGCTTTGTGGCATGTACCTGAGAGGTATTGATGCCAGGGCATCTTGGCTAGTTTTACTAGCCATTTTTTGTATGCTTTAGGTTGGTTTCATACATTTTTTTAGGAAATAAGCAAGTATTTGGTTGAAAATGCATTCACACCATGATTCAAGCAAACATTGTGAATTTTGAATGATTTCATGAGAATTATGCATGAATTGAATGATAAAATGGATGATGCATAATCTCATGATTAAGAGCAAGACTTTGATGCACTTTGTTTGATTGATTTCAGGTAACAAGAAGCAGAGAAGAGCCACATTAGTGGCACTAACGTAGCCACTAACGTTAGCGAAGGGCAAGAAGACCCACGTTAGTTGCCACGTTAGTTACATTAACGTGAGCACTAACGTGGAAGAGAAGAGAAACTCCAACGTTAGTGGTAAAAGTGAACGCCACTAACATTAGCGAAGGGCAAGAAGACCCACGTTAGTTGCCACGTTAGTTACATTAACGTGGGAAATAACGTGGAAAGAAAGGAAAACTCCAACGTTAGTGGAAAAAGTGAACGCCACTAACGTTTGCAATGCCAAGAATAACTTGAGCCACAAAGCTCCAAATAAGGTGATTCCAGTGGCATTAGAAAGTAGGATTCCAGAGCTTTCCAAGCATATATGGCACTACATGGTGGACACTAAATTTAAGGAAGAAAACTTGCCCCGAAAGTGCAAAGATGAGCATGGTATCAACCTGTAGTAAGGCCAGCTGACCTCTTCACCTTCCAAGAAGTGTAACTCAAGCTGTAGAGCTCCAAATGATGCGCTTCCAAAGTTGATGGAAAGTGGACATCCAGGGCTTTCCAAAAATATATAATAGTATGGGGTGGACATTAATTTTGAGCTCCAGAATCTGGCAATATTAATCCCTTGAACACTGACGTTATTGGCACTCACTTTTTCCAATAACGCCAGCGACTATGCCAGCGACCCTGTTCCTTTCAATGGAGCATAACTTTAGTTACAGAATTCCAATTGAGGTGATTCCATTTGCTTTAGAAAGCTAACATTCAAAGCTTTCCAATGATATATAATACTTTATAATGGGCCTGAAATTGGAGCACAAACAATAGGCATCTTTTAAGCCCCAAAAACACCAACTGGGTAGCAAGTGTGACGTTAGCCACACTAACTTCAGCACTAACGCCACACTTGTAGCGTTAGTGTGGCTAACAGTAGCACTAACATTAGCACCTGGACCTCAACTTGATTCACTTCTCTTTCAAGGACCACCCAACATCAAGGAAGCAATTCCACAAGTGTCAACCAATCAAGACCACAAGAAGCATCTAGAATAGGAATTTTCATTTAATTGTAACTTGCTTTTAATTTCATTTTATAATTTAGGAGAGCCTATATAAAGGTCTTAGTTTGTACATTCAATTTAGGCTGGGAATGGGGGATTGAAGAGGGGTCTTTGGACTCCCTCCCCTCACACACTTTTCTCTTCTTTTTCTTTTCTTAGTAGTAGTTAAATTCTAGTTTGTACTTTTCATTTATGAACTTTGAAGTTTCAATTTCAGTTTTAATCTTCATCTTTATTTTCCTGCACTTTCTTTCTTTTCTAGTTTGGTAGAGCAATGATCAACTAACTCTTTTCATTGGGTTAGAGAGCTCTATTGTGATTCAATGGGTCAATTGTAGTTCTTATTCTTCTTCTTCTTTCTTTTCTCTTGATTTTACTAGAGAGCTTTCGATCTTCATCCAATTGGATAATTGTCTCGGAAGAGAAATTACTCATACTTGGATTTCCTCTGAACCTTGGAAGAGGAATGAGGAAATCATGCTAGAAATTCTCTCTCACATTGGATTAAGTTGGGGGTTGGATGGATATTATGACATTTAATCCTACCAATACTTTGATCTATGAATGTGTGTGGTATAATCAGTGACCAAACTTCATCTCTTCCCATGAGCAATTAAATCAAGGAATTGGGAAATTGTTCAAGCTTAGAGAGATTGGATTGCCAAGGAATTGGGATCCAATCACTTAAGATTGTCAAGGAGATCATTGAATGCATTGATTGAGGAAGAGCTGAGAATGAACTTGATCCGGAGGATTGTAATATCTCTTGATCCCAATGTTCATTTTATTTTTAGTTCTTACATATACTTTTCTTGCCATTTTACTTTTCTGCACTTTATTGCTTTCTTTACTTTTATGCCATTTACATCTCCTTGTTACTTATCACTCCAATATAATTCATCTAACTAGGATAATCAATTAACCATTGATTGCTTAATCCATTAATCCCTGTGAATTCGAGCTCACTCTATTGTGAGTTTTTACTTGACGATAATTCGGTATACTTGCCGAAAGGAATTTTGTTGAGAGACAAGTTTTCGTGCATCAGGTATCCCTTGCTAAATTGGGTAATCACTTAGTATGTTGAATCTAGGTAGTTACATAGTCAAGTCAAGTTTATGTGAAGCTTGTGTGTCCCAGATAGGATTATGTTGAGTCCTAAGGAATTGGTGTATGTAATACTTGAAAAGATAGTAAAATTCTACCAAGGTTGTGCTAGAGACTAGACGTAGGTTGCATTGCACTAAGCAACTAAAATAGGATACATGGTTGTGTCATTTTCTTCCTCCCTGCTTTGATTCTGTTTTTACAATTTATGAGACAAACAAAATTGTCTCCTACATAATCATATACGCAGACCAAATAGAAGCTAAGTCAAAAGTTTTGGTTTGAGGCTTTATTAATAAAGTTTTAAAGAAGGCCATAGATTCAACCTCTTTCTCTAGGCCATAAAGAACCTTCAATTGGTATCAAAAATCTGGTCTCAAGAATCAAGCTTCACATCTTGGAGAAAAGGTCCAATGGAGAACAACATGGGTGCAACCACTGTGGTCTACACTCTAACAGAGGGTCAGTCAAAGAACAGGCCTCCCTTTTTCAATGGGAAGAGCTATGCTTACTAGAAAGAAAGGATGTGGATATTCATTCAGGCAATCGATTACAACATATGGAAGATAGTTGTAAATGGTCCTAAAATTCCTACAAAGATAGGTGTTGATGGAGTGGTGACTCCAAAGGAGGAAGCCAAATGGAATGATGATGACAAAAAGAAAGTGGAGTTGAATACAAAATCATCAACTTGATGCACTGTGCTATTAGCTTTGAGGAGTGCCGAAAGGTGTCTAAATGCAAAACGGCAAAAGAGATCTGGGAAAAACTCTAAGTCACTCACGAAGGCACTAAACAACTCAAAGAAATAAAGATTGATATGCTACAAAAAGAGTATAAAATGTTTATCATGAAGGATGGAGAAAGTATTAATGAGATGTTTCAAAAATTCTCAATCATTATAAATAGCCTAGATGCTCTGGGCATGACCCATACTGAACAAAATCTGGTGAGAAAAGTCTTTAGAAGCCTTAAAAAAGAGTAGAAAACTAAAGGTACTGTCCTAGTCGAGGGCAAAAATCTGAGTACAGTAACTTATGATGAGTTGAGGGAAAAAGTTCTAGCATATGAAACCACACACACCAGGCAAGACACTAAGAAAAAAAGGAGTGGCCCTAAGATCAAAAGTTAAGTCTTTGGAGAGTGATTCAAGTGATAGTTTTTTGGATGACAAAATTGTTTTTTTTTTTTTTTTTTTTTGGGACAAGAAGGATTTGAGCAAAGTAACATGTCACAATTGCAAGGAGGCAAGACACTTCAAGTTCAACTGTCCAAAGCTCAAGAAAGAGGACAAGGCAAAGAAAGAAAAGAAGAAAGTTCTCATGACTTCTTGAGAGGATCTCGAGAATAATTCGGATGAGGAAAAAGACTCCGAAGATGAAGCATAAATCTGTTTCATGGCTGGTGAAGATCAACTAGAAGAGGTAAATTACTATAATTTATCTCTTAAAGATTGAAAGATTATTATTGATGATCTCACTCATCATTCTAAAAAATTGCTTAATAAATACAATAAATGCAAAGCTAAAAATGAAGTTTTGCAAGCTGAAAATGATTTTTTGAAAGAAAAAGTGAAGGAGACCAAATGTGCTATTGATCTTGTTGAAGAAAATAGATTTCTGAAATTTGAAATTGAAAAGTTCAAAGAAAGCACATTGTTGATCATTCTCAAGAACTTATGGCTAAAAATGAAAGATTGAATGAAATGATTAAAAGGTTGAATAATGATTTAGCAAAATTTGCATATAGTTCAAGCAACTTGGACAAATTACTTGCTAATCAAAGACCATTGTTTGAAAAATCAGGTTTGGGTTATGTAACAAAAAATGATGCAGTTTTTGAAAAATATTTGCTAAAATCATGGCATCATCTTCAAAAACAAAACCCTCCTTTGATAAATTTGGTCTTGGATATTTCTCTCACAATGATGCTGCCTTTGAAAAGCCATATTTTGATGAAAATGCTTCTTCATCAAGAATCGAACTTGGTACAAAAAATTTTGGTCCAGGCTACTTCACAAACAATGAGGTTGTTTTCAAAAAACCACACTTTGACAAAAGAGCCTCATATTCAAGAAGCATGTTTGCTTCAAAAAAATTCTAGTTTAAGATATGTTGCAAAAGGAGGTGCTAATGCTAGAAATGGATTTGCCAAAAGAAATACACCCTTTCCAAAAACCAGAAAATTTCAATCTTTTAATCACCATCAGCATCATAACTTCAATCATTTTCAACAACATGCACACAGAAAACTCTGCTTTAATTACAATAAACATGGTCACTCTTCTTCCCAATGCTTTATTGACAAAAGAAGAGTAGGAAACAAAACATATAAGGTTGTTTGTGATTTCAATGCACTTGGACAACCAACATAGATTAACTTCAAAGGATCCAAAATAGTTTGGATACTGATGAGCGGTTAATTTATACGCTTTTTGGCATTATTTTTAGGTAGTTTTTAGTATGATTTAGTTAGTTTTTAATATATAATAATTAGTTTTATGCAAAAATCATATTTCTGGACTTTACTATGAGTTTTTGTATTTTTCTATGATTTCAGGTATTTTCTGGCTAAAATTGAGGGACCTGAGCAAAAATCTGATTCAAAGGCTGAAAAAGGACTACAGATGCTGTTGGATTCTAACCTCCCTGCACTCGAAATAGATTTTCTGAAGCTGCAGAAGCCTAATTGGCGCGCTCTTAATTGCGTTGGAAAGTAGACATCTTGGGCTTTCCAGCAATATATAATAGTTCATACTTTGCCCGAGTTTTGATAACACAAACTGGCGTTTTAACGCCAACTTTCTACCCTTTTCTGGCGTTTGGCATAAAAGCTAGAGTTAAATGCCCAAACTGGCACCAGAGCTGGCGTTTAACTCCAAGAAAAGCCTATGCACATGAAAGCTTCAATGCTCAGCCCAAGCACATACCAAGTGGGCCCCGGAAGTGGATTTCTGCATCATTTACTTATCTTTGTAAACCCTAGGTTACTAGTCATTTTAAATAGGACCTTTTACTATTGTATTTTCATATTAGGAGATCTTTAGATCATTTTTGAGACTATCTTTGTATCACTGATGATCTCTTGATCACGCTTAGGGGGCTGGCCATTCGGCCATGCCTGGACCTTCATCACTTATGTATTTTCAACGGTGGAGTTTCTACACCTCATAGATTAAGGTGTGGACCTCTGCTTTTCCTCATGAATTAATGCAATTACTGCTATTTTTTATTCAATTCAAGCTTATTCTTGTTCTAAGATATTCATTCGCACTTCAACATGAGGAATGTGATGATCAAGTGACACTCATCACCATTTTCACTTATGAACGCGTATCTGACAACCACTTTCGTTCTACCTGAAAACAAGATTGAATGTATATCTCTTGGCCTCCTGGTCCACAACGCATGGTTGCCTCTCCTCACAACAGAGCCTTCCATTCCATGAGATCAGATTCTCTGTGGTATAAGCTAGAATCAAATGGCAGCATTCTTGAGATTCGGAAAGTCTAAACCTTGTTGTGGTATTCTGAGTAGGATCTGGGATGGGATGACCGTGACGAGCTTCAAACTCGCGAGTGTTGTGCGCAGTGATAGTGCACAAAAGGATCATTGGATCTTATTCCAACACAAGTGAGAACCGACAGATGATTAGCCCTACGTAACTCGTAGCTGGACCATTTTCACTAAGAGGACGGACGGTAGCCATTGATAATGGTGATCCCCCAACATACAGCTTGCCATGGAAAGGAGTACGCATGACTGGATGAAAGCAGTAGGAAAGCAGGGATTCAAAAGGAACAAAACATCTCCATACGTTTATCTGAAATTCCTACCAATGAATTACATAAGTATCTCTATCCTATTTTATGTTTTATCTGTCTTTTAATTATCAAAATCCCATAACAATTTGAATCTGCCTGACTGAGATTTACAAGATGACCATAGCTTGCTTCAAGCCGACAATCTCCGTGAGATCGACCTTTACTCATGTAAGGTATTATTTGGACGACCTAGTGCACTTGCTGGTCAGCTACGCGGAGTTGTGAAGAAAGTGTGTGAGATCACGATTTTGTGTACCAAGTTTTTTGGTGCCGTTGCCGGGGATTGTTCGAGTTTGGACAACTAACGGTTCATCTTGTTGCTCAAATTAGGTAATTTTCTTCTTGTTTCAACCTTTATTTTATTTTCAAAAAGTTTTCAAAAATCTTTCAAAAAAATTTTTCTCTTCTTTTTCGTTTCTCCATAAAAAAAATAATTTGTGTTTCTTGTTTGAGTCTAGTGTCAATTTTTAAGTTTGGTGTCAATTGCATGTCTTTATTTTTCTTGTATTTTTCGAAAGTGTGCTCTTGTGTTCTTCGTTAATCTTCAAGTTGTTCTTGATGATTTTCTTTGTCTGATCTTTAAATTCTCTTGTTTTGTGTCTTTTGTTATTTCTCATGTGCATTCTCAAATTGTTAGTGTCTCTAGTATGAAAATTTCTAAGTTTGGTGTCTTGCATGTCTTTCTTTTCTTAAAAATTTTCAAAAATATGTTTTTGATGTTCATCATGTTCTTCAAAGTTTTCTTGGTGTTCATCTTGACATTCAAAGTGTTCTTGCATGCATTCCTTGTTTTGATCTTAGTTTTTCATGTTTAATTTTATTTTGTTGTTTTTCTCTCTCATCATTAAAAATTCAAAAAATTTCAAAGTTATGTCTTTTCAAGTCAATAATACAGAGAATTGAAGATTCAGAACATACAGCAGAGGAATTACAGAGAAATAGCTAGGCGTTCAAAACGCCCAGTAAGGAAGGATTTCTGGCATTTAAACGCCAGTCAGGGTACTTGGCTGGGCGTTTAACGCCCAAGAAGGTAGCCAAGTGGGCGTTAAACGCCAGAATGGATACCATTCTGGGCGTTTAACGCCAGGATAGCACCAAGGAGGTAATTTTGTTTTCAATTCAAATTTTTTTCAATTTTTCATGTTTTAAAACTAATTTTTCAAAATCTTATCTTTTTCATGTCCTCTCTTATCAATCACATCTTTTTCAAAATCAAATCTTTTCCATTTTTCTTTTAATATTTTTAAAAATCCTTGCTAACAATTAATGTTGTGATTCAAAAATTTCAAGTTTGTTACTTTCTTGTTAAGAAAGGTTCAATGTTTGAATTTTAGAATCATATTTTTTAATTTCTTGTTAGTCAAGTCATCAATTTTAAAAATAAAATCTTTTTCAATCATATCTTTTCAAACACATCTTTTCTAATCATATCTTTTTAAATCAAATCTTTTTCAAATCATATCTTTTTCAAATTTTAATTTCAAAATCTTTTTCTAACTTCTTATCTTTTCAAAACCTACTATTTCTTACCTTTTTCAAAACCACCTAACTATTTTTTTTTTACTTCTCAATTTTCGAAAACCACTAACAATTTTTTTCAAAAATCTTTTTAATTAACTAATTGTTTTAAACTATAATTTTATTTTATTCCTTTTATAATTTTCGAACACTAACTAATTTTTAAAATAAAAACAAAAATATTTTTCCTTTTTCTTTTATTCGAATTTCTTCTCTCTCCCATCTCTTTCTATTTAATCACTAACACTTATTCTCCTTTGATAATTCGGACCCCATCCCTCTCTATAAGTTCGAATTCCTCTCTTTACATCAACCTTCTATTCTTCTTTTCCTCTGACACATCAAGGAATCTCTATACTGTGACATAGAGGATTCTATACTTTCTTTGTTTTCTTCTCTTTTATATGAGTAGGAACAAAGATAAAGGCATTCTTGTTGAAGCTGATCCTGAACCTGAAAGGACTCTGAAGAGGAAGTTAAGAGAAGCTAAAGCACAACTCTCTAGAGAGGACCTGACAGAAATTTTTGAAAAAGAAGAAGACATGGCAGCCGAAAATAACAATAATGCCAACAATGCAAGGAAGGTACTTGGTGACTTTAATGCACCAACTCTCGACTTCTATGGGAGAAGCATCTCTATTCCTGCTATTGGAGCAAAAAACTTTGAGCTTAAGCCTCAATTATTTTCTCTGATGCAACAGAATTGCAAGTTTCATGGACATCCATTGTTGAATCAATCAATCAACTATCCTTTATTTGACACTAAATCATAAGGTTTAAACTAAAATTAATTGGGTTTTGAATGATTTACAAACCTTGTGAATTTGGTGATACTTTGATTGGTTGTTTTGATTACTTGTAGGTGAAGAAGAGAAAGAAACAAGGAAAGCATGGCCTAAGGAATAAGAAAAGCGTGCCTATGGAAAAAGGAAAGCGTGGCACATCAAAGGAGAAGCTATCTCTCAAAGAGCTCAGCACTCTCTATGAGAGCCCTGCTCAAGACCAAGGAAGCAAAGCAAGGAATGTTGTGCTCTCCTTATTAACCGAGCATCAAAGAAGCAAGGCAAAAATCACAATGCTCGGTTAACACAATTAACTTTATCGGGCTCCATCCAAATTAAATTCAAGGTGCAATGTTTACTAGTGAAGGCCACAAGGTTCGAACCCATGAGCCAAGGGACCAAGAGAAGCGCTCCTTACAAGGAAAATAAGCAAAAATTGGCTTAAATGCATTCACAGGGGTTCGAACCAAGAAGCTAAGGAGCGCTACCTTGGGTTATTCTCCAAAATTAGACCTGAAGTGCTCCCAGCAAGCCTCAAAGGGAGGCTCCCATCTCAAGCAAAGAGCGCTCAGCTCTCCCCAATCACCGAGTGCTGTTGACACAGACAAGGGGCTGGGAACGCAATAAACTCAACAATTTGACACGGCCAAAGGAGCTTGGTGCGCAAGACTTGGCAAGGCTTGGATGCTGCGCTCTTGCCATTAACCGAGCACTACCCTGATGCATGTCCAAGGAGCTTGTCACATAGAATTTGAAGGCCAAGGCAAAGGGGATGCTGCGCTCACTCCACCAACCGAGCATTGCCCTAGGAGTGTTACCCATGGTGCAAATTCAACTAAAAATTCAATCTAATTCAATTCTTCACCAAATTAAAAAGCCCACTCCAAATTCTAAAATCCAAAAATAGGAAGTGTATAAATAGAAGTTAGTTTGATTTAGAGAGGATCTTCTTTACCTTTTCTTACCTTTTAGGATTTTTAGACACTTTTCATTTTCATTGGAGAGCTGAATTTGAGATTTGAGCTTTGGGTTTGGGAATTGGAAGAGAGAATTGAGTTCTCTTCTTCTTTGTTCTTACTTCTACACTCTTCATTCTTTGTTTTGAATCTTGGATTGAGAATTGAAGGAATTCTGTTTCATTCTTGATCTGAGATCTCTCTTTGTTTACTTTCTGCATAATTTCAAAGAATTGTGATTTGGATCTAAGTTTCCTTTACTATTTTCATCTCTACTTCTTCTGCAATTGTTCTCTGTTGGATCAAGGAAGGAATTAAGATCTAGACTTGTTCTCTAGTCTCATTCAACCCCTGAGATCTTCAACTTCTCTTTTAGTTATTGCAATTGAACTGAATTTGCCTTCTATTTTACTTCTTCAAGCAATTCTTCTTTTCTGTTTAGATCTGCTGCATTCTAATTCACCCTTCACTTCTCTGTTGATTGTCATTTATTTTCTCTTGTTTAATTTCTGAAATCCCAGCTCCCAAATCCCTTTATGATTCAAGAAATTTACATTTCTTGCACTCTAAGCTTCAGCTATTTACATTTCTTGCAATCTAAGATTCTGTCATTTATATTACTTGCACTTTAAGATTCACCTTCTTTACTTCCTTTGCCCTTTAATTTACAGTCAATTATCCCTCTCCCTTTAAATTTTATGCAATTTAGCTTCTGTTGGATACAAATCACTCAAATTAACACTTGTTTGCTTGACTAAATCAACCGGCTAACTAAAATTGCTCAATCCTTCAATCTCTGTTGGATCGACCTCACTCATGTGAGTAATTACTACTTGATGTGACCTGGTACACTTGCCGGTGAGTTTTATGTTGGATCGCTTTCCACACATCAAGTTTTTGGCGCCGTTGCCAGGGATTGATTAGATTGACAATGATTAAGTAAAGTGGTGGTCTAGATTAAGCATTTTTTTTACTTCATTTTTTTACTAACACACTAACTATTTGAATATTTGCTGAAGCTAACCATAACCTCACTCTAGCAATAGAGTGCATTGTTACTGGTATTTTGGTTTTGTGTGTTTTTTGTGTTTTGTTTGTATGACAGAGGCAAGAAGAGAGGTTCCCAACTCTGGTGATCCTGACAAAAGAACTTTGAGAAGAATAAGAAGAGAAGCCAGAGGGAAGGGAGTCATTGGTGAAGAAGTTCCTGAGGAAGAATATCAAGAAATGGAAAGGAATTCTTCTCATTCTAACCCACCAGAAGGAGTGGCCAATAACAATCCATTTCAGAGAAGTGTTTTGGCTTCCTACACGTTTGCAAATCCAAGACATTATGGGAGTAGCATCCTTACTCCCAATGTTAATGCAAATAACTTTGAATTGAAGCCACAGCTCATCACTTTGGTACAAAACAACTGCTCCTATGGAGGAGGCCCACTTGAAGATCCAAACCAACACTTATCTACTTTTCTAAGGATTTGTGACACTATCAAAACCAATGGTGTTCATCCTAATATTTACAAGCTGTTACTATTCCTATTTTCCCTCAGAGACAAAGCTACTCAATGGTTGGAGTCATTTTCAAGAGATAGCATCAACACTTGGGAAGATCTACTGAACAAGTTCTTAGCCAAATTCTCTCCTCCCCAAAGAATCATCAGGCTCAAAACAGGGGTCCAAACATTCACTCAGATGGATGGAGAGTCATTCTATGAGGCTTGGGAGAGATACAAGACCTTGATCAGAAAGTGCCCTCCTGAAATGTTTAATGAATGGGACATACTTCAGAATTTTTATGAAGGACTAACTCTGAAGGCTCAAGAAGCACTAGATCACTCAGCATGAGGCTCCTTACAATTGATGAAGACTGCAGAGGAGGCCCAAAATATCATTGATATGGTGGCTAACAACCAATATTTCTTTGCTCATCAAAGGCAGCGCCAACCATCACAAAGGAAAGGAGTGCTAGAGTTGGAAGGAGTGGACACAATCCTAGCTCAACACAAAGTGATGTAGCAGCAAATTCAGCAAGAATTTGAGCAAATGGCCAAGAGAATTGATATCCTCCAAGTTGCAGCAGTTAATACAAGCCAACCATCAACCACATGGGAGCAAAGTGAAGAAGCTTGTGAAGATCAACAGAAAGAACAAGTGAACTATATGCACAACCAAAGTTCTGAATCAAATAAAGTTTATGATGACACTTATAACCCATCCTGGAAGAACCACTCAAACCTTAGATGGGGAGATAGCCACAACCAGAACCAACAACCATGGCAAAGAAATTCAAACCAAAACAACTCAAGAAACAACCAGAACTACAATCAGCAGAACAATAACCAAAATTCATATAGAAAACCTCAAAACAACTACCCCAATTCCAACCATTATCCATCCAACAACCAAACTACCAACCAAAACAACTATCATCCACCCTCAACAGCTCACAACCAACCACAAATCCCACAAGACCCTCAGAGAATCTCCAACTTGGAGATATTAATGGAAAAAATGATGAAACAACGAGAACTCACAAACGAGAACAATGAAGCTTCCATAAGAAACATAGAAAGGCAGATTAGACACCTTTCCAAGCAAGCTGTGATTGAAAGGCCATCAAGCTCACTCCCAAGTGACACCATTCCAAATCCTAAAGAAGAATATAAAGCTATACAGCTAAGGAGTGGGAGAACCTTGGTGAATGACAAAGAGGCAACTAAGAAGCCTATAGAAAGCAACAAAAAGTCAACAGAGAAAGAGAAAGCCAGCAACAAAGAAGTGATAACAAGCAAGCAAAGCTCAGAGAAGCTCAAAGAGAAGGATAACCAAGAGAAGCCTAAAGAGGGAGAGAAGCAGCCACAAAACTTAAGACAAGAGAAGGAAGCAATAGAAGAACCAACCAAGGAGCAAAGGTAGGGAGTGAAGACTTTCACACCTCCCTCGCCATATCCTCAAAGGTTCAACAAGGAAACCAAGGATCAACACTTCTCCAAATTCCTTGAAGTCTTCAAGAAATTGGAGATTAATAACCCTCTGGCTGAAGCATTAGAGCAGATGCCTCTATATGCCAAGTTTTTGAAGGAGCTCATTAACAAAAAGAGGAGTTGGCATGAGAAGGAAACTATATTGCTTACTGAAGAATGCAGTGCATTAATCCAGAAAGGGCTTCCCCCAAAGCTTGATGACCCTGGAAGCTTTTTCTTACCTTGTACTACTGGCAACATAAGCATCAATAAAGCAATGTGTGACTTATGAGCTAGCATCAATCTAATGCCCTCTTCCCTGATGAAAAGGCTATGCATAGAGAAGGTAAAGCCCATACAGATGTCATTAGAGCTAGTGGACAAGTCTGTGGTGTTTTCCAAAGGTGTGATTGAAAACCTTTTGGTCAAAGTGGATAAGTTTATATTCCCTGCAGACTTTGTGATTCTGGACCTAGATGAGGAAGGAAGCAATTCCATCATACTAGGAAGACCATTCTTGGCTACAACAAGGGCTATTATAGATGTGGAACAAGGAGAATTGACCTTGAGAGTGCATGATGAAAGCATAACTCTAAATGTCTTTCCAGAAACACAACACTCTAATGAAAAGAAAGAATGTATGGGGATCAATGAAGAAGACTTGCAATGGAAGGAAGAAATTAACAAGACACTCATTAATTCCCTTCTAAAGCAAGAATTAAGCAACAAGGCAGAATAGAAGGAGAATGAAACTGTACAGAGTGATGGGGGAAAGCAAGAAGAAAATGAAATGCAGCCCACTATCAAAGGAGAAGGATCACCAAAAAGAAGAAAGAAAAGCAAAAAAAGAGGTCAAAAGGTGTGGAAGAACAAAAAGATCCCAACTGAGGGATTTTCAAAGGGAGATAAAGTACAGTTAATCTACCAAGAGTTGGGGACAAACCAACAAGCTGAGGACTACTACACTATCAGCAAGATATTCTCATTGGAGCATGAAGAAATTGAACATCAAGGCACTGGAAGAAAGCTCACAATGAGGGGAGACAAGCTGAGACACCTCAGTCATCAACCACCCTGATGAGGGCCCAATGTCAAGCTAATGACAATAAAGAAGCACTTGTTGGGAGGTAACCCAACCTGAGATAGTTTTCATTTCCAACCATTTCAATAAAAAGGTTAATTAGTTTTATCTATAGTGCAAGGAGTTAAGTTTGGTATTACACACCAAAACAATTTAATTTAAGGGAGAATGAAGGATGCTAAGTTTGGTGTTCCACCAAAAATCTCATTTGAAGCATATTCTCATCTTCTGCATAAATGTTTACTAGCTCTAAGCAAGCAGACAAACTATTTAACCATTGCCTGTTTCTGGTTCAGCTTTATAACCTTTAGCAAAGACAAAAGAATTCTCAATGTTGGATATTTCTCGATAAATATTCACAAGGGATACCCAAAGAGGGGTATAATTGTGGTATTTCCTGGGTTTCTCTACAGATTGGTCTTTTTTTCCTGGACTCTTTATCCTTATTCCGAGGTGGGTAGGAGAATCCGATTTTTGAGGTTTCTCCTAATCGGGAGTTCTCCTCCATGTTGATGTACTTTTCTGCCCGTTCTTGTACCTCGTTCAGAGATGTTGGATGTTTCTTGGATATGGAGTGGCTAAAGGGTCCTTCTCGTAGGCCGTTGATGTGTCCCATGATGGCTGTTTTTGTAGGTAGATTTTCAATGTCAAGGCATGCTTTATTGAATCTTTCCATGTAGCTGCGAAAGCTTCCCTGATCTCCTTGTTTAATTCCTAGCAGGCTTGGAGCGTGTTTGGCTTTATCCCTCTGAATGGAGAACCTGGCGAGGAACTTTTTGGCAAGATCATCGAAGCTTGTGATCGATATTGGAGGCAGGTTATCGAACCACTTTATTGCCGTCTTGGTCAAGGTGGTCGGGAAGGCTTTGCAACTGGTCGCATCCGAGGCATCCGTGAGGTACATCCGGCTCCTAAGTTGCTGAGATGATGACTTGGGTTGGACGTACCATCGTATGGGGTCATGTCAAGGGCTTTGAAGTCTTTTGAAACTTTAGCCTTCATGATTTCCTTCGTGAACGGGTCTTGGTCCTTGTGGGGGCTATCTTCGCAGTTGGACTGAGTGGTTTTAGTTTTGAGGTCGGCTTCGAGCTTTAAGAGCTTGTCTTCCAGCTCTCGACGTCATCTAGTTTCTCTCCAGAGATCTCGCTCGGCTTCTCGCTGCCGTTCAGCTTCTTGTTCGAGCTGTTTGAGGCGATCCTACTGTTCGCAGATGGCATCAAATATTTCCGTGTTCTGAGGTTGCTTGTCCCCCTTGGATTGGTGTATGTCTTTTGATGCGGCATCTGGGTTCTTAAGCGGTGTTCCTTCTTCCAATTCGGAGTTGTGGTCATTGGCAAGGTTTTTTGCGCATGGTGATGGGATGACTTTCAGGTTCCCCAGCAACGGCATCAATGTCTCGAGGGCTACCTGAAACTGAGAGGTCGATCTCGGACGACATCTTCTAAATTGATTAAGGCTGCCGCATCCGACTTGTTGGAGTGAGAGGTGCTGCTAGTCCTCATTCACCGAAGGGGGGTGGTACCTGCAATAGACTCCGATGCCTAAATCAGTCCAAGCTTTAGGCAGGTTTTTTGTGTAGAATTGGAGTATGAGTTATACCTGGGTCCTCCAGTGTATTTATAGTAGTGCTAGGCAACCTTCCTTGAGATAAGTTTGTTATCTTATATTATCTTTTGCGGGTAAGGTCATATCTTTTTGTTAACCATGTCTTAGTAGGCGGTGGTTCTATGTTCTGGGCCTCTTTTGGGCTTTGTGACGATCTTTCGAACTCTTTGTGAAGAGGTCGGTAATGGGCCAACCTTTCAAGAGGTCGGTCCCATTTTCTTCGACCGATCCGGACCTTGTAACTCAGACCGGTGTATGAACAATATTCCTTTGCGTGCATCTTTAGTTTTTCACAACCTTTGTTTGTTTTGAAAAATGCAAAACCATTGTGTCACAATAATGAAAAAGAAAACTACTATACAAAAAGGCACCTGGTGTGCGAAATTAGAACTCGCACAACTGAACCGGTGACGAGAGGATTTTTACCAGTAAAGAATTTTACAAATAAGCTCTCGTTGAAAGTATAGCTTCTAAACCAACAGAAAACCCTTTCGTACAAAAGTTTGGTTGTCACAAGTAACAAAACCCAATAAAATTTATAACCGAAGTATTTAAACTTCGGGTCGTCTCTCAAGAAATTGCAGGGAGGTGTGCTTAGGGTTATGAAATTGTATTTTTTTTGGGGGGTTTTGAAATAAGGAACAAGTAATGTAAAATAATAAGGAATTAAAATAATAACTATAAAGCTCTTGGCAGGTTTTGAGAACTGGAAATTCTGTCCTAGTTATCCTTATCACTGGTAATGAGAATTGTTCACTACTCCCACTTAGTTAACCCTTACTAAATAAAAGAAAGTCAAGAGGACTAATTAATTTGATTCCTCAAGTCCTCGTCAACTCCTAAGGAAAGACTAGCTTTAGAGGGATCCAAACCAATCAGCAAATTCCAATTATCAATCACAAAGGAGTTTGATAACTTAAGTGTCACCATTTACTCAACCGAAGCCAAGAGAGAAAAATCCAAATTATTTATATCATAAATAGAAGAAAGCAATCATAAATCTGAAATACCTCAATGTGTATTAAATAAGAAAATCAAATTCAACATAGAGTTTATAAACCATATTGAGAAAATAAACAACTAAAGTAATAGAATAAATAAAAGTAGAAGAGAACATAAATTAAAGGAACATTGAACCTGGAATGAAGAAACAATCCTAAAACTAAGAGAAATCCTAATCCTAAAACCTAAGAGAGAGGAGAGAGCCTCTCTCTCTAGAAAACTACATCTAAACCTAAAATTGTGAATAATGAATGTTGTCCCTATGAATGGATGCATTTTCCCACCTTATAGCATCTAATATGTGTTTTCTGGGCTGAAAACTAGGTCAAAAACAGCCCAGAAATCGCTCCCAGCGATTTCTGTTAATTCTGCAGATCGCGCATGTCACACGTACGGGTCAGTCACGTGTTCGCGTCAAGCACGCGCTCGCGTCATATTGCAGAACTCCAATCCACGCGTACGCATCAGGCATGTGCACGCGTCACTGTAATTTTCTCCATGTCGCAGGTACGCGTGAGCCATGCATGCGCGTCGCTGCTCGCTGGTTATCTCCTTAGTTTATTGTATTCCTTCCACTTTTGCATGCTTCTTTTCCATCCTCTAAGCCATTCCTGCCCTGTAACCACTGAAAACACTTAACACACATATCAAAGTATCGAATGGTAATGAGAGAGGATTAAAATTAGTTAAATTAAGACCAAAGAAACATGTTTTTAATCATTGCACAAAATCAGGAAGGAAAAATGTAAAACATGCGAATTCTATGAATAAGTGTGAGAATAGTGGATGAAATCCACTCAATTAGGCACAGGATGTACCACGAAATAGTGGTACATCAAATCTCCCCGCACATAAACATTAGCATGTCCTCATGCTAAGCTCAAGAGAAGCTATAAGAGTGTAGACAGAATGGTAGAAAGTATGAGATACAACCTATCTATATGAATGTAACTACATGCAAAATGTTTCTACCCACTTAGTTAAAAATAGATAAACCTTTCAAGAACAAATATGAACTGGATTTCACTAATTCAAATCATAATAATAAAGTACAAATAGACTTGCAGAAGAAAATAGCTCATGAAATCCGGGAACAAAGAATCGAGCATCGAACCCTCACTAGAAGTGTATACACTCTAATCGCTCATGTAGGTTTCGATTCTCTCAATTCTCTATTAACCTTGCTTTCTAAGACTTACTCTTCATCTAACAATCAACAAAAATTTAATGCACCAATACACAAATCAAGAGGTATTTTGAGGGTTGTAATGAGGTCAAGGTCAAAGTAGGATTGTATTTGGTCAAATGGACTGAAATCTGAATCCTTAATTAACCTAAACTTCTCGCCTAACCTAGGACAATCCATATAATCATAATATAAAATCAATAACTACCCATTAAATGTGTTTGCTATATATTCATGCATTCCAATTTTGAGTACAGTACATATGCATTGCTATCACCATTTACTTTGGAGCATTTTGTCCCCTTTTTATTTTTTTATTTTTTTATTTTTTGCTCTTTTTCTTTTTATATTTTTCTTTTCTTAATCTATTTTTTCCCTTTTTCAATGCATATGATTAAGGTATTGAATGCATAAACATGTTCTTAACATTTTTCACATTTTCACACAAAGTCTAACATACTCAATTCCCAAACCAAACGTTTCCAAACCCACTTTCTCCACACTTAATTCATGAGCACTTTCACTAGTCTAAGCTAATCAATGATTCAAATTAAAGATATTATTATTTTTCACTTAGAGTTAGTGATGAGCTAAAGTAAAGAACAAAGGGGTAAAATAGGCTCAACATTGGTTTGCAAAGGATAATGAAAGGGTAAGGCCATATGGGTATGTAAGCTCAATGAAACAAGGCCTCAATCATATACGTGCATGCATACATCAAATAATGGACATATAGAATTAAGCAAGACAAAGATCACAATTTTAGAGAGAAAAACACACACAAAAATAAAATATTGGTTGATAAAATGCAACCAATCAAATAGACTCAAAATCTCAATGGTTTTGTGTGTTCGAGCTTTAAACCATGTTCCAAATTAAAATTTCTTCAAACAAGTTTTTCAAAAAGTTTAATTCAAATTAGTGAAATGCTATAAAAAGTTTCTTGAAAAAGAAAATATTACTTCAATCAAGTAGTGGTAAAATATGCACAAAATGTAACAAACATGCAATCAAACATGTAAATGCAACAACTAATTTAACAAAGAAAATTTAAACATTGGTATTGAGTCAAAAAGTAGTTACATGCGGAAGTCGGTATCGACCTCCCCACACTTAAAGATTGCACCGTCCTCGGTGTATGCAGAGATGTACAAGTGGACGGGTGACTCCAACTGATGCTTTTATCCAATGATTGTGCAGATGGACTTGTTTGTCTCCCCATTAAGAAGTTTTTCCTTTTTCTTCTCGGTGGCCAACCTGAAAGAAGAGAAAAAGAAGAAAAGTAACCCAGAAACAAAGATAGAAAACAAATAAAATATGGGTGTTAATGCCAAATAATAAGGGTCTCAATTACATGGTAGTTACAACATGCAAGTGAGAAAATAGTAGAAGCAAATGGCATATCAATAGTGCACAAATTGCAATAATGGAGAAGAGATAGTAGATAATGAAAGACAATATAAATTCATGTCAATGAAAAAGGAGTACAGGGATCATAAAAGATTGATATTGACAGAAAAATAATATCACCCAACATTGTAAAACAAGTCACTAAGCACCAAAATAATACCAGAAAAGATACAACAATTGAATAAGAAAATTTAACACCAATGAAAAAATAATAATTTAGAAAAGAAAATAAAAATATGCACGAAATTAAAATGCAATGAATGAAAGTATGCAAATTAAGGAAAATAGAATGAAAGTGGATGAGAAGTTAAAGGGATGAAGAAGAAGAAAGTAAGAAAGAATAAAGAAGAAAGAAAGAAGAAGGGAGAAGAGAAAATTAGGATTGGGGAAGAAAAGATAGGAATTCTGGCGCAGGTCTAGTTAAATTGTGTGTCGCATGTGATGCATGCGCGTGGAGCACGCGTTCGCGTGGTTTGCGCTATTTTCAAGTGACGCGTACGCGTGGGTGACGCGCACGTGTGACCTGATTTATGGTATTGGTGCGAGTGCAGCCTCGCGCACGCACAACTCACTGTTTCATACACACATTGCCAAAATTTAGGGTGACGCGCATGCGTGAATGAGCTTATTTTGAAAAATGACGCGTACGCGTGGGTGACGCGTACGCGTGATGGGGTTTGTGCTTCCAGCACCGTTTCAGCCCCACTCCATTATAACTCTCTGCCATATACCTTTTTACGTCGATTTTGCAGGGTCACGCGTGCGCATGGTTGACGCACACGCGTGGAAGGCTGATTTTGTTAATGACGCGGACGCGTCAGGGACGCGTTCGCGTTGGCGTGTTTGTGCCTAAGGCACACCTCCAACCATGCTCCCACGTGACTCTCTACTTTTTTTTTCTTGTTTTGAATGCACAAATGACGTGGACGCGTCAGCGACGCTCACGTGTCGCATACCCCTTTTTTTAATGCAGAATGCAAAACGCAAAATGCAGATAACTATGCAGAAATTATGAATGAACACGAATAAAAATAAAATAAAATAAAAATAAGAACAAAAAGGAAAGAATATACCATGGTGGGTTGTCTCCCACCTAGCACTTTAAGTTATAGTCCTTAAGTTGGACATTTGGTGAGCTCCTTGTCATAGAGGCTTGTGCTTGAACTCGTCCAGGAATCTCCACCAATGTTTGTACTTCCAATAGCCTCCGAGAACCCAAACTAGGCGCAGAAAGCCTTCAAGCAAGTTAAAGCAAGTGACAAGGCCCCAAGAGTATTGATTGCTAGACTAAATTCCGGGGTCCCAAATCTTGCTTTTGCACCCGTCTTTGTGTTGATCACCATTGTTCCAACCGGGAGGCTCACAATTTGAATTCTCACAGAGACATCCAAACAACCTTCTAGACCCATTCGATTAAGCTCTACACCAATCCTTGCACTTCAACTTGGAGCATGCAACCATATTGAACCTTGCAGGACAACTCTTACCACTAACCATCTTCCTCTTACTCTTGATGGCACAGAGAGCTCTAAGTTGACCATCCGTCTCCAGTAGCCCATATTCAAGTGGGAAAGTAAAGGTCAAGGATAATAATTTTACCCACTTGAATGTTGTGTTGGACGGTAATGGCCTTGGGAGAGGTATTTCTAATGATCTTGCAAGCTCCACTCCCTTGTTCTCTTCTTTGACAACTTCCACCTCCTTGTAAGCTTCTTCAATTTCAACCTCTTCCTCTTAGTAGCTTTCTTCCAATTCAATCTCCTCTTCACTGCTTTCCAAGGGCATGGGAGGTTGTGCTTCTTCTTCTTTAATCTCCATCTCAAGTCCAATGGGAGAGGATTCAATTGTAGATAAGGATTTATCAATGATTGAGTCCATCTCTTAATCAACCTCTTCAAAGTCTTCAACCAGGCTATGCCTTGGAGGTTGTACACCCTCCTCAACATCAATTTCAAATGTCTTTGAAGGAGGCTCTATGACTGGGCTTTCCCATGGACGTTCTGTATCTCCTAAGTCTTCGACCACTTCTTCCTCTTCAATGATTACGGCTTCCTTCAATTGATCCAATACAAAGACATGCTGCTCACTGTCCACCGGAGTTTCTAGCTTCTCCTTCATGTTGTGTTCTTCAGTAGATTCTCCACATAAAGCCATGGGGGTTCCTTGAGTGTCCAAACATTGGGAAGCTAACTGATTTATCACTTGCTCTAGTAGGAAAAGAGTTGCATGAAATTGATCCGTTGTTTCCTTGAGACGATCCTTTGATTCTTGTTTTGCTTGGGTATCATAAGTAGGACCATAAGGCTCTTGGATTGATGGATATGGATATGGTGTATATGGAGGTGGTGGTCCTTGGGAGTAATTGGGTTGGAATTGGGGTGGTTCTATATATGGTTCATATGGTGGTTGGTGTGGTGGATAAAGGTTAGAGTCATATGGGGGTGTTTGGTGGTAAGGGGCTTGTGAGTTTGGTGGTTCAAAGGTATGTTGTGGAGGTGGTTCATAAGTGTAGGGTGGGGCTTGTTGGCAACTACAAGGGGGTCCACCGTATCTATCATCTTGGTATGCACCTCAGAATGGCTCTTGACCATAGTAATTTGGTGGTTGTTGGTTGTCATGAGAAGGTCCACCAAAACTATTGTCTTGGCATGCATTGTAAGATGGTCGTTGTCTATGGTATCTTGGAATGTGTTGTTGCCTAAAGGGTTGATCAGATCCTCGTGGCTCCTTCCATCTTTGATTGCTTTGACCTTGATGCATGTTCCAGTTATAGCTTTCATTCCTTACAACAACATTGGAACCAAACTTAAAGCTAGAGGGGTGAGAATTCATAGTAGTTAATAAAAAATAAAAACAAAAACGACAACAAATAAACAAGCAAAAGCAAATATTTACAATAACCAATAATAAGGCACACGTTTGCAATTCCCCGGCAATGGCGCCATTTTGACGAGAGGATTTTTACCGGTAAAAAATTTTACAAATAAGCTCTTGTTGAAAGTATAACTTCTACCCCAACAGAAAACCCTTTCGTACAAAAGTTTGGTTGTCACAAGTAACAAAACCCAATAAAATTTATAACCAAAGTATTTGAACCTCGGGTCATCTCTCAAGGAATTGCAGGAAGGTGTGCTTAGCATTGGTTATGAAATTTTATCTTTTTTGGGGTTTTTGAAATAAGGAACAAGTAATGTAAAATAACAAGCAAGGAATTAAAATAATAACTAATAAAGCTCTTGGCAGGTTTTGAGAACTGGAAATCCTGTCCTAGTTATCCTTATCACCGGTGATGATAATTGTTCACTGCTCCCACTTAGTTAACCCTTAATAAATAAAGGAATGTCAAGTAGACTAATCAATTTGATTCCTCAAGTCCTAGTCAACTCCTAAGGAAAGACTAGCTTTAGAGGGATCCAAACCAATCAGCAAATTCCAATTATCAATCACAAAGGAGTTTGATAACTTAAGTGTCACCATTTACTCAACCGAAGCCAAGAGAGAAAAATCCAAATTATTTATATCATAAATAGAAGAAAGCAATCATAAATCTGAAATACCTCAATGTGTATTAAATAAGAAAATCAAATTCAACATAGAGTTTATAAACCATATTGAGAAAATAAACAACTAAAGTAATAGAATAAATAAAAGTAGAAGAGAACATAAATTAAAGGAACATTGAACCTGGAATGAAGAAACAATCCTAAAACTAAGAGAAATCCTAATCCTAAAACCTAAGAGAGAGGAGAGAGCCTCTCTCTCTAGAAAACTACATCTAAACCTAAAATTGTGAATAATGAATGTTGTCTCTATGAATGGATGCATTCCCCCACTTTATAGCCTCTAATTTGTATTTTCTGGGCAAAAAACTGGGTCAAAATAGCCCAGAAATTGCTCCCAGCGATTTCTGTTAATTCTGCAGATCGCACATGTCACACGTACGCGTCAGTCACGTGTTCGTGTCGCTAGTCGTTTTGGCGTGTCACACATTCGCGTCAAGCACGCGCTCACGTCATATTGTAGAACTCCAATCCACGCGTACGTGTCAGGCATGCGCACGCGTCACTGCAATTTTCTTCATCTCCTTAGTTTCTTGTATTCCTTCCACTTTTGCATGCTTCTTTTCCATCCTCTAAGCCATTCCTGCCCTGTAACCTCTAAAAACACTTAACACACATATCAAGGCATCGAATGGTAATGAGAGAGGATTAAAATTAGTTAAATTTAGACCAAAGAAGCATGTTTTCAATCATAGCACAAAATCAAGAAGGGAAAATGTAAAACATGTGAATTCTATGAATAAGTGTGAGAATAGTGGATGAAATCCACTCAATTAGGCACAGGATGTACCACGAAATAGTGGTGCATCAACCGGCAAGTGCACCGGGTTGTCCAAGTAATACCTCAGGTAAGTGAGGGTTGATTCCACGAGGATTGTCGAATTGAGCAAGCAATAGTTATCTTGCTGAACTTAGTCAGGTGAATAGAAAAGATAGTTGTTGTTGTTGGCACATGAAACAAAATAAGAACGAAAGTAATATTGAATTGACATAGAACCAATGATGAGAAATTAGTTAAGGCCTTGGAGATGCTTGTTCTCCCGGATTAATACTTCTTACTGACTATTTTAACAATGAATGAATCATTCAATGACAATGCTGTAAGTGATTAACG
Source organism: Arachis duranensis (assembly GCF_000817695.3). Lineage (NCBI taxonomy): Eukaryota > Viridiplantae > Streptophyta > Magnoliopsida > Fabales > Fabaceae > Arachis > Arachis duranensis. The sequence goes on along the minus strand of NC_029772.3, from coordinate 21,373,602 downwards.
CTGGGGTCAGTGGTCATTAATCTCCTCTTATCCATATCAAACGCCAGGGTCAGTGGTCATTCGATCTGAACAAGGGTGAACCTCACGCAATTCAATCTTTGATGATCCTACTCAAAACGCCACAGACAAGGTCAGATCTTTCAGATCGGAGAATGAAGCTCAGGGTTCTAGCCTTAGCGCCACAGAAACCTCAATCACCCATAACTAATGAGATTTTATGTCACTTTTCCCAATTAGCCCAGATAACTTGTTGGAATCTGTGATGCATTCTCAAGCTGTAGCTCAATACTATCCGATCAGGAACTTGCAAGTACTCATGTAGAATAAAGGGTCACACTTCCATTCCACCCCAGATTCATAAGGATGAAGAACGACAAGGCATCATAGAATAGAATCAAACATATATAAAATAGAAAAGTAATAATTTTATTCCATGGGAATCAGCAGGGCTCCTATCCTTAACTTAGGAGGTTTAGTTGCTCATTGTTTAACGAAAATAATATAGGAAAGTGGGAAGTACCAAACGTCCAGCTCCTTACCAAACGTGATACTTCTATATATATTGATCTAATAATTAAAGATTACAAAAATAAAATAAACTAAGATAAAGAGTGTGAAAATCCATTTCTGGGCCCACTTGGTGAGTGTTTGGGCTGAGCTTGGCATCCAACTTGGATGGGTGGGCATTGAATGCCCATGAGGGGGTGTTCACGCTGCCTTGTACTCCCTTGGTGGCGTTGAACGCCAGTTTGGGCGTTCAACTTGGAGGGTTGGTCCTTCTTGGGCGTTGAACTCCAGAGGTGGGCATTCAACGCCCTCTTTGGGCAGTGATTCTAAAGGAAAAGTATACACTATTATATATTTCTGGAAAGTCCTGAAAGTTAGCTTTCTGACGCCGTTGAGAACGCATCAATTGGACCCATGTATCTCAAAATATACTCATTTGAATGCACGAAGGTTAGGATTTGGCAACATCTGCTATCCTTTCTTTGCCTCTAAATCAGCCTTTGCCATATTTCGCCAATTTCACCCAAAAATCACCTAAAATCATAAGAAAAGTACAAAAATTCAATGTAGCCTCTAAAAGGTGAATTTTGCACTAAAACATATTAAAACTAAATAAAATACTATTGAAAATGCTCTAAAAATGCAATGAAAAAGGGTATAAAATGCTCTGTCATCAGAACACCAAACTTAAACTGTTGCTTGTCCTCAAGCAACCAAAAACAAAATAGGACAAATGGAAGAGAAAAATACAATAAATCTCATAGTTGTCAATGAAACTCAGTTCTAAATATTGAATGGGGCCATTAACTTATTATTTCTGAATAGTTTTGGCATCTCACTTTTCTTTGAAACTCAGAAATATTGGCATCCCTTAGAACTAAAATCCGGATGATATTATTGATTCTCTTCTTTTAGTTTTTCTTGATTCTTGAACACATCTTCTTTTTTATGCTTTGCACCCTTGAGCCTAGCCGTGACTCTAAGCGTTTTACTCTCAAGTATTACCACCGGATACATAAACGCCACAGGCACTTAACTGGGGAAACCCTTTGGATTTGAATTTAGCTTTGCTTAAATTCCCAGACAGTGGTGTCCAAAACTCTTAAGCATACTCTTTAGCTCTGGATTGTGACTTTAACTGCTCAGTCTCAACCTTTTTACTTGACACCTTCACACCACAAGCATTTAATTAGAGATAGCAACTAATTTGAGCTTTTTAGGCCAATTTTGACCCTCCTAACTATTGATACTCAAAGCCTTGGATTCTTGCTCTTTTGAATTTTCTTTTGAGCTTTCTTTTTTTCTTCTCTTTTTATTTTTTTCCTTTTCTATTTTTTGCTGCTTTTTCTTCAAGAATCAATATTTTTTTCAGAGAATCAATAATACTTCTCTAAATTTACTGTTCTTCAAGAGCAAACATCCTCAACTTCAAGATCAATTATGCACAGTTAATTCATACATTCAGAAATAAAAGCAAGGCCACCATTTTTTGAAATAAAAGGAACGAATTATAATCAACTCAAGACTTCTTGTATTTTTCTGCTTCTTAAATTAAAAAAGGAATTTTATTCAAGTTCAATGGAAGGATAAGTGGAACATCTTAAACTTAACTGACAGAAATAAAAATTAACTACTAAACTTGAAAGTGGAAAATCCTACTAGTGATCATGCAATCTAGAATTGAAAAATAGGAAATAAAGTACTGAAATAGGAACTAGATAGGCGGTGAAACTCAACCACCTTAATCATGGTGGTCACTGCTCTCTCCAGAAGATAATTTCTGGCGCTTCAGCTCTTCTAATTCCGCCCATGCTTCTCTTGCTCTTCAGCCAGCTTATGAAGTATGCGAGACTGGTCCTTTTTCTCCTCTCTTAGTTGGTCCATAGTGGATTTCAACTGCTCAATGGATGTTGCCAATTGAGTCTATCATTCAATTGGAGATATACTATATTCTTGAGGCTGCTCAGGCATCTTTCTCTTAGGAGGGTCAACTGACTGCTGAATCTTATCTGGTGCTAGTCCTTTGGTGTGCTTCGGGCTCTTTTTGGTGATTGGGTAGGTCAGGACCCCTGCCTAATCACACAAGCGAGAGATGAAGTGTGGAAAAGCCAGCTTGGCTTGAGTTGAGGTCTTGCCTGCGAATTTGTACATCTCACAGGGATTACTTGGTGGACTTCCACTTCACTGCCAATCCTTATGCAATGGATCATCACAGCACAACTCACAATAACTTCAGAACAGTTACTAGTAGTAAGTATGGAACGCCCAATGAAGTTCAGCCATCCTCTAGCAACCGGCTTGAGATCCATTCTCCTCAGTTAGTTTGGTTGACCATTCTTGTCATTTATCCACTGAGTTTCAGGCAGACATATGCCCTTAAAGACTTGATCTAGCCTCGGATTAGCTCGTACTCTCCAATTAAAGGAGTTAGGGTCATCCTTTTGTGGGGGTAATTTGAAAATCTCCCTCACTTTATCCATATCAAAATGCAGAGTCTTTCCTTGGACCATGGTGCATCATAGATTGAATCCTGGTCCTTCTTTCTTTTGTTTGTTCGTCTTCCACAGATTTGCATAAAACTCTCGGACTTTTACTATTCCAACATTGGTTGTAGGGTTAGCCAGAATTTTCCAATCCCTTATACGAATTTGCTCTTGAATTTTTGGATATTCATCATCTTTTAATTCAAACTTGACTTTCAGAATTACAGTTTTCTTGCATACCACATTATAGTAGCATTCCTCATGATGCTTAGAATAGAACTTGTAAGGTTTATAGGCAGCTGATGTTGGAGCACTTTCTTTCTTGTTCCTTGAGGTAGATCTTCCACCCTTTGGAGCCATGGAATGTGAATGAGTGAAAGAGCAAAGTGTTCCCAACACCAAACTAAAGGTTTGCTCGTTGGCGTACGAAATTGTGATCACACTTTTCACAACTCCGCACAACTAACCAGCAAGTGCACTGGGTCATCCAAGTAATACCTTACGTGAGTAAGGGTCGATCTCACAGGGATTGTCAACTTGAAGCAAGCTATGGTCATCTTGTAAATCTCAGTCAGGCGGATTCAAATGGTTATGAGATTTTGATAATTAACGGATAAATAAAACATAAAATAAGATAAAGATACTTATGTAATTCATTAGTGGGAATTTCAGATAAGCGTTTGGAGATACTTTGTTGCTTCTAAATCTCTGCTTTCCTGTTGTCTTCTTCCAATCATGCATCCTTGATGAACGGATTTTTGACGGTTTAGAATTTTACAAATGAATTCTCGTTGCAAGTATAGTTTCTAAACCAACAATAATCCTTTCATACAAAAGATTGTTTGTCACAAGTAACAAACCCCTAATTTTATAAACCGAAGTATTCAAACCTCGGGTCGTTCTCCCTAGGAATTACAATAAAGTGCCTTGTTATTGGTTAGAAATGTGTTTTGGGGTTTTGGATAAGAAGCATGAAAAGTAAATGCCAATGAAAATAAACTAACTACTATAAAAGGCTCTTGGCAAGGTATGAAAATTAGAAGTCCTATCCTAGTTATCCTTCTCAATTGTGATGAGAATTGTTCATTGCTACCACTTAGTTAACCCTTACTAAATAAAGGAAAGTCAAGTGGATGAATTGACTTGAGCCACAAGTCCTAGCCAACTCCCAAGGAAAGACTAGCTTTATGAATTACCTCTTATTGAATTGAAAGAAAATGGAAGGAACAATACTAGATCTACAACAAAATATAAGAACAACATAAATGAAATTACAACAAAAGAATAGAAGAAGATGAATGTAGCAACAAAGAATTGAGAAGAGAGAAGTAGAAGAAGATGAATCAAAATCTAGATCTAAGAACTAAACCTAATCCTAATCCTAATCCTAGAGAGAAGTGAGAGCTTCTCTCTCTAGAAACTACTTCTAAAACTAAACTATGACTAATGGTAACTAACATCTAATGTGTGAGAGTATGTTCATCCCCCTTCAATCCTTGGCTTAAATAGCATCAGAAATGAGTTGGATTGGGCCCACAAGGCTTCTAAAATCGCTGGCCACATTTTGCTTTAAGTGAACCAGGTGGCAGCAACGGCGCGTGCGCGTACTATGCTCGTGCGCGCCACCATATGTGTAGCAACTATGGCAAATCTTATGTCGTTTCGAAGCCCCGGATGTTAGCTTTCTAACCCAACTGGAACCGCATCATTTGGACCTCTGTAGCTCAAGTTATGGTCGATTTAGTGCGAAGAGGTCGGCTTGACAGCTTTTCGGTTCTTTCATTTCTTCATGAGTTCTCCAACTTTTCATGCTTTCTTTCTTCATTCCCTTGATCCAATCTTTGCCTCCTAAACCTCAAATCACTTAACAAACATATCAAGGCATCTAATGGAATCAAGGTGAATTAGATTTAACTATTTTAAGTCCTAAAAAGCATGTTTTCACTCTTAAGCACAATTAAGGAGACAATCACAAAACTATGCTAATTCAATGGATAAATGAGGGTAAAAGGTATTAAAATCTCTTAAAATCAATACAAGATAAACCGTCAAAATGGGGTTTATCAATCCTCCCTTCCATGGCAAGCTATAAGTGGTGGATCACCGTTGTCAATAGCTACCATCCGTCCTCTCAGTGAAAATGGTCCGGCTACGATTCTCACCACAGGGCTAATTATCTGTCAGTTCTCACTTGTGTCGGAATAAGATCCATTGATCCTTTTGCACATTGTCACTGCACCCAACAATCGCGAGTTTGAAGCTCGTCACAGTCATCCCCTCGCAGATCCTACTCAGAATACCACAGATAAGGTTTAGACTTTTTGGATCTCAGGAATGCTGCCAACTGTTTTTAGCCTATACCACGAAGGTTCTGATCTCACTGATTTGACTGCTCTGTTGTCAGGAGATGCTAGTCAAACGCATGGATCAGAGACCCAAGAGAATATACTCTAGCTGGCATACAATGACTACGTTGAACATCATGTAGACCGCTTTGTGGTTGTCAGGCACGTGGATCTTGGCTAAGCTAGTACGGAAGATAGTGGGTGATTGTCACGGGTCACCGCTTCAGTCTGACTTAATTGAATTAAGTACAAGAGTATATCTTGGAGAAGAAGTATAAGTGAATTGAAAGAAAAATAATAATATTTGCATTAATTCATGAGGAACAGTAGAGCTCCTCACCTTAATCTATGAGGTGTAGAAACTCCACCGTTGAAAATACATAAGAACAAAAGGTCTAGGCATGACCGAATGGCCAGCCTCCCAAATGGCATAAGGATTCGAAAATAGGGGAAGAAGACCTGATCAAAGGATCGAAAAGTCATCCAAAGATGAAATACAATAGTCAAAAAGTGCTATTTATACTAAACTAGTAAACTAGGTTTACAGAAAATGAGTAGATAGTGCAGAAATCCACTTCTAGGGCCCACTTGGTGTGTGCTTGGGCTGAGCTTTGAAGCTTTCACATGCAGAGGCCATCCTTGGAGTTAAACTCCAGCTTTGGTGCCAGTTTGGGCGTTTAACTCCAACTTTGGTGCCAGTTCTAGCGTTTTACGCTAGAAAAGGGTCTCTGGTGGGCATTTGGATGCCAGTTTGGGCCATCAAATCTCAGGAAAAGTATGAACTATTATACATTGCTAGAAATCCCAAGATGTCTACTTTCCAACGCAATTGAGAGCGCACCAATTAGGCTTCTGTAGCACCAGAAAATTCACTTCGAGTGTAGGAAGATCAGAATCCAACAGCATCTGCAGTCCTTTCTTAGCCGCTGAATCATATTTTTGCTCAGGTCCCTCAATTTCAACCAGAAAATACCTAAAATCACAGAAAAACACACAAACTCGTAGTAAAGTCCAGAAATGTAATTTTTGCATAAAAACTAACAAAAATATACTAAAAAGTAACTAAAACATACTAGAAACTACCTAAAAACAATGCAAAAAAGCGTATAAATTATCCGCTCGTCACTCGTCCCGAGCAAAAAAAAGAAGTAGAGGGGGGACGAAGAGCAAAGTGTTCCCAACACCAAACTAAAGGTTTGCTCATCCCAAGCAAAAAGAAGAAGTAGAGGGGGGACGTATGCTAGAGGAATAGGGCCGTGAGAGGGAGAGAGAGATTGAATGTTGATTAAGAGGGAGGGATGGTGGGGATCTTCGAGCCTTAATTTAAAAGGAGAGTGGATAAGATAACAAATTTTAATTTTAAAAGATAAGACTAAAGAGAAAAAGATATGATTGAAAATCTCTTAAATTATGAAAGATTTGAAAAAGATTTGAAATAGATCAGGTGGAAATAAAAGATACTCATGAAAAAGTTTAAAATGAGAAGATATAGAAAAGATTTGATTTGAAAAGATAAGATTGAAAGAGAATTTGTTTAAAAAGATTTAAATTAAATGGGTTTAATTTTGTGAAATATAAATTAAAATAAAAGAAAATATGATATGGAGATATATTTGATGAAAAGATAAGGTTTTGAAAAGATATGGTTTGAAAAATTCAACCCCTTCTTCCTCCCTTGCATATTCGAATATTGCCCTTCCCCCTCCTGGGCGTTCAATGCCCAGGTCTAGCGTTGAACATCAGGGGGGATCTATATTTGTTTTTTTTTTGTGGGTGGGGCGTTCAACGCCATGAATGGGCGTTGAACACCCATTGTGGGTCAAAAAGATGACCCAGGTTGCTCTTACGTGGGTGTTGGATGCCCAGATTGCTCCTTGTATGGCGTTTAACGCCAGTGATGCACTCCTCAATAGGCGTTGAATGCCCAGTTTCCTCCTTGTCTGGTGTTCAATGCTAGCAAGGGGCTCTCTTTAGGGTGTTCTGTTTTCCATCTCAAGCGTCTCTGTCTTTGTTCTAAGTGCTATACATGATCACAAACATTAAAAATCAAGGGAAATTTATGGAAATTAATAGAAAATAAACTAAAAAAAACTTCAAATGAAAATAAACAAAAGAAAGAAAACACTAGTGCTCTACTCATGGTTGGCTTGCCTCCTAACAAGCACTTTTTTACCATCATTAGCTTGACATCACTGTTGTCATGAAGTTGTCTGCTCAAATAGGGGGTACACAAATACTTCTTCCATAAAAGTTAGGAGTGAGAGCTGTATAAGACCTTATGGTTCTTCTTGGTTGCGCACTCTCAATTGAATATATAGTGAATTCTTCCTGCTCCTGCGTACACAAACAAAAAGCAAAGCAAAGAAAAGGTGGGGGTCTCAATGTCAGAGTATAGAGAGCTCAAAGTGAGATGTCCTAAAAAGAGATGAAATAATTTAAAGTAAAGTTAATAATAAAAGCGAAAATTCTAAAATAGAAATGCAAGAACTAATCTAAAATTTTCGAAATTTAAGACTTAAAAAGGAAAGGAGTTTAAAAAAATATTTTTGAAATTCAAAAAGGAAACAAACTAAAGGACACCAGACTTAGAAAAATTTTAAAATCAAATCACACTATTTTCGAAATTTTAGGAGACACACCAAAAGACACCAAACTTAAAACTTTTGAAATCAAATAAATGGAAAATTCTAAAAATTCAAAACAATGAGAAAGTAAACAGGAACAAATTTTCAAAAAACCTTGAAGAACAATAATTAAATAAGAACACAAAAAAGTACCTAATCTAAGCAACAAGACAACCGGTAGTTGTCAATCACGAACAATCCCGGGCAACGGCGCCAAAACTTTGGTGTGCGAAATTAGAACTTGCACAACTGAACCAGCAAGTGCACCGAGTCATCCAAGTAATACTTCAGGTGAGTGAGGGTCGATCCCATGAGGATTGTCAGATTGAGCAAGCAATAGTTATCTTGCGGGACTTAGTCAGGCAAATAGAAAAGATAGCTGTTGTTGTAGACGCATGAAACAAAATAAGAACGAAAGTAATACCGAATTGACATAGAACCAATGATGAGAAATCAGTTAAGGCCTTGGAGATGATTGTTCTTCCGGATTAATACTTCTTACTGACTATTTTAACAATGAACGATTCACTCAATGACAAGGCTGTAAGTGATTAACGCCAGGGTCAATGGTCGTTAATCTCCTCTTATCCACATCAAACGCCAGGGTCAGTGGTCATTCAATCTGAACAAGGGTGAACCTCACGCAATTCAATCTCTTGATGATCCTACTCAAAATGCCACAAACAAGGTCAGATCTTCCGGATCAGAGAATGAAGCTCAGGGTTCTAGCCTTAGCGCCACAGAAACCTCAATTACCCATAACTAACGAGATTTTATGTCACTTATCCCAATTAGCTTGGATAACTTGTTGGAATCTGTGATGCATTCTCAAGCTGTAGCTCAATACTATCTGGTCAGGTATTCGCAAGAACTCATTACATGAGGTCATACTTCTGTTCCACCCCAGATTCATAAGGATGAAGAATGACAATGCATCATAGAATAGAATCAAACATATATTAAAATAGAAAAGTAATTATATAAATCCATGGGAATCAGCAGGGCTGCTATTCTTAACTTAGGAGGTTTAGTTGCTCATAGTTTACAGAAAATAGTATGGGAAAGTGGGAAGTACCAAACGTCCAGCCCCTTATCAGAGGTGACACTTCTCCTATATATATACTGATCTAATAATTAAAGATTACAAAAATGAAATAAACTAAGCTAAAAAGTGCAAAAATTTACTTCTGGGCCCACTTAGTGAGTGTTTGGGTTGAAATTGGCGTCTAACTTGTATGGGTGGGCGTTGAACGCCTATGAGGGGGTGTTCACGCTGCCTTGTACTTCCTTGGTGGCGTTGATCGCCAGTTTGGGCGTTCAACTTGGAGGGTTGGTCCTTCTTGGGCATTGAACTCCAAAGGTGGGCGTTCAACGCCTTCTTTAGGCCGTGATTCTGTATAGACCATTATATATTGCTGGAAAGCCCTAAAAGTTAGCTTTCCCAAGCCATTGAGAACACATCAATTGGACCTATGTAGCTCAAAATATACTCGATGAAATACACGGAGGTCAGGATTTGACAGCATCTGCTATCCTTTCTTTGCCTCTGAATCAGCCTTTGCCAGATTTTGCCAATTTCAACCAAAAATAACCTAAAATTATAAGAAAAATACAAAAACTCAAAGTAGCCTCCAAAAGGTGAATTTTGCACTAAAATATATTAAACTAAATAAAATACTACTGAAAACGCTCTAAAAATGCTGTGAAAAAGGGTATAAGATGCTCTGTCATCAGCACCCACACTCAGCAACTTCCAAGAATTCCAGAAAAGTCTCGAGCATCATCTCACTCTCGCGATCCCACCTTCACTCCTTCACCTACACCTTCTGTTTCTCTTCCTCAAACCGAACCCATGGCGGGCATGAAGATGACTTCAAGGTATCCTTCTTCGTCTCAGGCAGCGGCGCCATCCAACACACCATCTCGCCCTAGTGCATCAAAGGGAAAATGTCCAGCCACTGAAGATGCTCCTTCTGAACCTTCAAGGCCGAAGCCAAAGTCTGCTCCTCATTGCCCTCAACGAGGTAAACCATATATCCATCTTTGTTCAATGAAGGAAGCCCAAAATGTAGGCCTTATTGCTCATAAATCTCCCTTCATGAACTCTCACTCTAATTACAACTCTCTTTGTTTCTCTTATGTTATGAACTATGAATTTTACAGAGGTGTTATTGCTCACCGCCCTCTGTGCGCTACCTTTTTGGCTGATTTACCCACTTTGAAAAAGAAAGATTTTGTTTTTGTGGAAAGTCTAGAGTTTTTTTACTGGAACTATCTTTTCAAAATTAAAAAGCATGTGTATCCTGAACAGTGAAAACATTAAGTGATGCCCTAGGATATACGGATGTAGGTGTATGTGCTTATACCTCGGATAAATGGGATGAAGGTTTGGGTTTGTCATTTTAAGATTCTTTGGCTTATGTTTGTGAAAATATTTCTCTGGTTGATGGTCTCACTCCAAATCATAAGGCTCTTGACCCTCTGTGTGTTTAACTCCACCTCATTGTGAACCATATCATTCTACCCCAAAGCGGTTCTTATAAAAAAGTTTCATTTTGTGATACATTGGTTTTGTATGCTATCATTACTAAAAATAAGATTTCATTTTCTTATTTAATGATGAGGCATATGCATGATTGCATAAGGAGTGACAAGAATATATCTCTTCCTTACATCATATTTTTAACTTGCATTTTTGAATCATTTGGTGTTGACCTAACCAATGAGACCTTCGAAAATACACACTCTTATCTAAAAGGGGGTGGTGCAGTGAAACAGCAAAAGAAATGACCTACAAGAACTGAAAAAGTTGTCATTGATGATGATGATGATGAACTTGATGACATTCCTTCTCATTCAACTTCTGGAACATCTGCCTCCACTGGTCACAAATCACTCTTGGAGTTGTTAAAGATATTTTGCAAGAGTTTGTGAAACTGTCCAACCATCTCATTTCCACAAGCCAACAAGAAAGAAAGCTTGCGGTAAGAAATGAAAATGCCTTGACAAAATCAAGAGTTAGAGTTGCCATTCTCCTGAAATATATGGACAATATACATGAGGATCACACCATGGCCACGAATCAAAAAGAACCAGTGGACTCTGAAGAGGATGCCTCGGATGCCTAGGATCGTCTTTTGCTAAAGATTTCTGTTTTATTGCTCTTTGTTTCTTGAAACAACTTAGTTTAGACATTATTTTATTTTCTGGATAACTGTATGACTTAAAGGCTGTTTTTTTGCACTTTTTTTAGTTCATTTTAATTGGATTTTAAGGATTAACTTCTTTTATGCAAGCCTAATTCTTAACGACTGTTTCCTTTCTTGATAACAAAAGGGGAGTTGTAGTTTTGTAGAAGTATTTGAGTGTGATGATTTTAATTTTTAATTGTTGGAACTGTGATCCTGCTGGTTTGATGATAAATTGCATGCTCTAGTATTTTGATATCTGGTTATTGAATGAGAAATTAGTTTGACATTGAGAATTAATGTGTTTAATTGAATTCTGAACTTGTGTGTTTTAGCTAGTTTGAATGCTTTAGGTTTTAGTAATGTTTAATTGAGTTGGAAAAAAGAAGATGCATGATGTATCCTTTTGTTTGTGTTGCTGATGCTTGCTCAAAATGTTACCAAACAGGATAAGTCTTTGAAATATTTGTTTGTTTGGCATAGATGGGTTGTCTGTGTGTATATAAACAGGAAATGGTAGATGAGCACACATTAAAGAGGAGCAACCCTTGTAAAAAAAAGGGGGAGAGCACATAAAAAATTACATGGTATCATCAAAGAGAAGTATCTTAAACTTGTCTATGTCAATTCCTTTGATTATCTCCTTAGAAACTATGTTTATCATTAACGGAGAGATTGTTGAGTTTAGAAAAATAAATAACAAATTGATCATGACAAACATGTTGATTTGGGTTGATGACCCAAGTGGGTTTGATGAGGTTGATTTAGTGTGCAGGCCCAAATTGTTTTATTGCAGCCCAAACCTATAAAACCAAATGATCCAAGGCTGCGAAATGGAAATGAAATCAAACCAAGTCCAAACCAAATCAATCCAAAAGGAAAGCAATCCTAAACTTCTGCTAAGTTCACTTCGGGTATTTGTCAGACAAGAGAAAGAAGTTCACTTTTTTATTCAAACACCAAAGAGGAAGAAAGAAAAAGCTAATCAAGGAAGCTAATGTCAAATCAAGTGAATCAAAAGCAAGATAAGTAGAGTTCAGAGAAGTTAAAGATAATTAGTTTCCTTTAACATGCAAGTCAATTACTTCACGTTTTCTCCCTCCCTCTATACCACTATTTTGGACAAAACGAAGAAAGTGGTGACAAAATTTCTCTGCAGTAAATCAATGGTTGAAAGTGTTTCTTGAAGGCAAAGTACAAATCTAAGGGTTTGGACTTTGCTAAGCTCTTGGAAAAAGATTATTGATGTTGTTGCTGTGTCTGCTACAAGGCTGAGCCCTGATTCCAATTCCCTAACTTTTGGGGTTGATTGAAAAAAGAGAAGAAAAGAGTTCAACTAAGCCCAAGAATCAAGAAGTTGACTTTCTGAAGGAAACCCTAGCCGTAGCTCAAAGCAAGATACAAAAAGGAAAATGATTTTCATTTGAGCTCAAAGAGAGAGAACCAAAATCTGAGTTTCATTATGAGCTTCTCTTTGAGAGTTCAACATTTTGGACAGTGTTTCTACATCAAAGAAACATTCTGCCAAGATCGAGAGCTTCATCAGAGAGAGCTAAATTCGGTTCAACTTATAGTGTAAAGGCTGTGAATCATCTCCTTCATGGTTTACTGTTTATATTTCTGTTTTAATGTTGTATCTTTCTTTATATTCATTTAGTGGTAAAAGATAAGAAAGAGAGGCATTGAGAAAAAGTCATTGAGAGAAAAGGCTGAGAGAAACACTTGGAGAGAAAAATCAAGAGTGATTTCGATTTCTTTTGGTTGTATTTATATTTTGTGTCATGTACCTAAAAGGTATCTCTTGCTAAGTTGGGCAAGCACTTAGTGCGTTGAGTCTAGATAGTTACATAGCCAAGTCAAGTTTATGTTGAAGTTGTGTGTTCCAGATAGAATTATGTTGAGTCCTAGAAAATTGGTGTATATGTAATACTTGGAAAGATAGTGAAATTGTACCAATGTTATGGTAGACATTGGATGTAGGTTGCATTGCACTAGGCAACTAAATCAGGATATATGATTGTGTCATCTTCTTCCTCTTTGCGCTAATTCTGTTTTTTGCGATTTATGAGACAAAACAAAATTGTTTCCTGCATAATCATATGCACAGAACAAACAGAAGCTAATTCAAAAGTTTTGGTTTAAGGCTTTGTTAATAAAGTTTTAAAGAAGGTCATAGATTCAACCCCCCTTCTCTAGGTCATCAAGAACCTTCATATCATATGCTTTTCTCTCCCAATATCTTGTCAGCAATGATTATTATTTCCAATGAAGGAAAGTGGATTACTTTTGGAATTGAAGTTAGTTTCAGCCATAGCTCTTGATGATAAGCTCCGAGTTAAAGGAAAATGCGTGCATTGGAAACGTGAACTTTCTCTTTTCTAGAGAAGGAAAGGGAACTGCATTCCAAAATTAAAGAACTGGAGGATAAGGTTGAGGAATTCAGTCAGAGCATTGCACTGCAAAAGATATACTGATTATAAACACAGAGGAATAATTGAGCAATTAGACAATATTAAAAAAAATTTCAGCCTTAGTTATGAATTATATAGTCGTATCCATAATCTGTCTTAGTAGATGAAAGTTTCTTTACATTGTTGTTTGGTATCTGGATACAGAGCATTAAGCAATCTTAAATATTGAACACTCGTCTGAATTTATGTCATTGTTTTTTAATGGTCTTCTTAAATTAATTGTGAATAGTAATGTGGTATTTTTAAAGGTATATGATTTATGATTTCTCTATTTTACATTTTCTTAGGTTCAGGTGGATGAATCATCTATACCTTCTCGTAAAGATGAAGTAATGGAAGTTGACCATTTTCTTGCAGAAAATAGAAATGAGCATGTCTAAGTAGATGGTATATTGTAATCTATATGAGAATGATGGAAGAAAATGCTTTGATGTTGAAAATGTTTCCTTTGGATCTTAATTGGATTTAAAATTGATTATTAATTCTATATCAATATTGTGGTTTTTTTTTTAGGACGATGGAAATTTGCTTTCAGGCTTTGTTTGTAATTCCCCAAGTTATTTGTGATGTTCAATCCGATATTAGTGTGTGTACATTCATCAGGTGATTTGGATATTCATACAGCTTTGAATGGAAAGGATGACTTGGAGATGGAGGTAATTGTCTCTATTAACAATTATTACTAGGTGATGTTGAAACTAGTAGTTCAAATATATTACTGCTTGACGATTGAGTATTTGAAATTTGAGCCTATCATGGTATATGTGTATAGTGCCTCATTTAATGTTGAACGGTATATTTTTCCCTCTTCTTATTACAAAAATTTTCCATGCCTGTATTTTGTTAGTATGAACATTGTCTTAATTTTCTTCGGTCCTTGATGGATTTTTGGATGATGTTGAAATCGATGACCTTGAGGGAACTGACATTTTCTCTGGTGCATGCGAGGAGGTTTTTTGGTAAATAATTAACTAATAATATCTTATAATATTGATATGATATTCAAATAGAAAAGAAAAAGAACTAGTCTTTGCCTTGTTATTTTTGTTAAGCTTTTTCTTTTCAAATATTGTATTTTGTAATTTATCTTCCCAATCTACAGACTTTGAATTTGACAGCAAGGTTGGGGTGCTTGGCCCTGGTCCTTGAATGTTGATTATATTACCCCTTGTTTCTTTTCCTTATCTTATATGATCTTGTAAAGTTGTAATTACTTTATTTAATTGAGATAATGAACATAAGGGTAAAGTTGGAAAAGATTAATTAATGCTACATAGATATTCACACATGACAAATTTCAGTCAAAATATTTTTGTTAAGACAGTTAAATATATAGATGGTGGAAGTATAATGATCAGATATTAGTTGAATAACAAAATTTATCATGAACTTGATAATTTTTTCCGATAGTAGATTGAATAAAGAATTTTATTTGGAAAAGTATAGGTAAGTAACAATTTTTTTTAGTTCATAAAAAAATAGAGAAAGACGTAAGACAACAGTATTTAATGCATATACAAATAAAGTAACATACAATATGCATATATGAGAAAGGCATCATAACTTCATACCCGTTGGTAAAAAACCTTGCACCAACAAGTTTCCTGTTACAGCTTGATGAATTGAAGTTGGTTCCAATTTCACACTTACCTTTCCAGCCACTCAGCACCGGTCCGAGTCCGGTGTCGTCCAAGCTCTGCAGCTCCGGCCAAACACCGGTGTCTAGCACTCTAATAACCACCTGACTCTGCTGCTTAGAGGCAGGAAAAAGTGTTGTGGCCTTATCCAATCCAAGAAACTGTGGTGTTCTTGTTGTGTGAAGCTCATATCTAACTTCAGGCATGACATAAAGAATCCCCAGCTGTTTGGAAAGTGTTTCAGCTTCTTGGAAGGTTAGCCTTATGGAGAATTCATGAGCTACATGATTGTATGTGTATAGCATCTCTTCTGAATCTGACACTGATTTCAGTGATGAATCATACCAACTGAGGTGATCACTGAAACTTTTTGGCATGTTGAACTTGTCCATGTGAACTATGTATGTTTTTTTGGCTTCTTGTGTTGTCTTTTCAGCTATGGTGTATCTGCCATAGAAAATCAGCAGCAAAACAAACTGAAGAAATTTCAATATCAGTATCTTCATCTTGTCACTGATTTTTTTATTTGTCAAATGAATCTTGGCTTCTTTTGTTATTGGAGGGTCACAGGATTGCCCTTAAAACAACAAATGAATGTGGACCCAAGTTATAGAAAAATTATTGTTTGAATAAATACATATAATATATAATGATATAATAAAATTAAATTAATTTGTATTATAAAAAAAATACTGAAAATTTATCTAATTATTTAATAACAACCGGATTATAACTTGTTGATTATAATTTGTTGAGACTTGATTGTTATTAAGATATTAGTGAATATATATATTTCAAAAATAAATTTTAATTTTAGGTTTTTGACTATTTTAAATATTTTTATTTATGTGGGACTAGTTCTACGAGTACAACTAATAAATCATCAGTTGAACAAGTAAATCGATAAAAATATAAAAACATATCAATTATATAGTTTTACTAGTTCATACTATTCTATATGCTAATTATTAGTTATAATAAAACTATATAATATATTTTTATTCATAAGTGTTAATATAAATATAAATATTATTAAACATGTATAAATAACAAATATCAAATATTTTTATTAATTACAATAATTATTTTTATGATTATATGATATTTGGTAATATTATTTTTTGAATAAATACATATAATATATAATGATATAATATAATTAAATTAATTGTTAGTTATTAAAATAAAAAAATAGTTATTTAATGTAAGAATAAAATAAAAATTTTGTATTATTAAAATAATATTGAAAGTTTATCTAATTATTTAATAGCAATCGAATTATAACTTGTTAATTATAATTTGTTGAGATTTTTGTTATTATAAGATATTAGTGAATATATATTTTAAATTTTAATTTTAGATTTTTAACTATTTTAAATTTTTTATTTACATGAGATTGGTTCTATGAATTCAACTAGTACTCATCGGTTGAACTAGTGAACTAATAAAACTATAAAACATATTAGTTATATAGTTTTACTGGTTCACACTATTCTATATGCTAATTATTAGTTATATAATAAAACTATATAATATATTTTTATTTATAATTGTTAACATAAATTTAAATATTATTAAACATGTATAAATAACAAATATCAAATATTTTTATTATTATAATATAATAATTATTTTTATGAGTGTGATGTGTGTGTGATAGAATCCGTGTAGCACCCAGAAATATGCATGCGTATTTGCTTAATACTAATTAGAACCGGAAGTCGATCTAACTTATGTGTTAGGTAGACGTCAAGTCATTAATAATTCGATACGCTAAGCTGATGAGCTTGTGAACTATGTTTGAGCTTGAAGTTGAGCTCTATATTTTGTATTATATACACATCTATACATATATAATTATTTTAATATATGACTATGATAGATGAGAAAAGCTCGAGATAATTTTTGAGCTTTTAGTAAGTCGAACTTGATCTTGATTTGCTTCGCTTAGCTTGACTTACTTATTCTAGTACAACTTTTATTATTAGTCTTTCATGACCAAACAATCGAGTTACCTTATGAGTTTTTAGTGAGTCAATGTTGAATTTGGTCTGGTTTAGCTTAGCTTGAATTACTTTTAACCATAATTATCAAATAAATTTAGACCGGACTCGCCGGTTAGATTAAAAAACTGGTGAACCAAACTCTCAACCGATTTAAATTAAGTGTCAGACCATTTCTAATATTAACCCATAAAAAATGGGTCTAACAACGCAATGAACTGATCAAACTCAGATTGATCCAGACCTGTTAATTCGAGCGTGTCAATGTAACCCGCGTGCCTTCAGGATGCACTATGAATGTGTACAGGAGTCATCTACTAGGCCAGTGGTATAAATATTTCATATCATCATTTTTTGAGAAGTTTTAAATATAATCGGTGTTGAAATAAATACAAAGGTACTTGTAAGTATTAAAGAAGTTATAAATAGAAAATTATTAAAAAAGTTTTTAAAAAGTTTAATTTATAAAATATAGATATAATTTTATTTATTATTAATCTATTATAATAATTACAAATTTGGAAAATGAATAAACTACTCTATGTACCCATAAAAGATACAAACGCTGATAAATGTACCCATTAAATAAGAAAAATGACCATTGTACCAATAAAAAATGGGTTCTGTGTGACAGAAATACTCAAACCCTAAAAAACTATTCAAAAACTCCAAATTATCCTTCTCTCCACCACTGCCACCATCTTCTCTCTCTCTCTCTTCCAACTCTTCAGTGAGCATCACAATTCCAAAAATTGAATTTCAAAGCCAAATCATGAAGCATCATCTCTAAATTCACTTAACTCATTGCAACCACCACAAGAACCATTGTGACCATAGTACCAACATCAGGAACCGAATCTTCATCACCACCACCACTCAACAAAAGCTCCTTAAACAGACCACAAATCTCACCAAAAAGTCCATTCTCCGAGCACAAGCATATCGAGTTCCACGAAACCAAATTTCTTCGAGGCATTTTCTCAATCATCTTGAACGCACTCTCCACAAACCCACACTTACCATACATAGCAATAAGCGTATTTTCCATAAAAGAATAAGAGCACAGTCCCAGTTTCAAAGAAAGCGCATGAAGTGCTTCCTTGAGCTCCACTTCCGTGAGACCAGCGTAGGCCTTGACAGCACAAGGTAGCGTAAAATTGTCCAACAGAAGTCTTGCCACGGAGACCAATTAAACAAAGAGCAAAATGATGTAGCGGTAGAGCGCGTAGCTGCTGAAAAGCACATTGTAGAGGAATATGTCCTTCTTATTGAAAGTATTGTGGAACACTCAGCGTGATTCAAAGGGTGAGCCGCATGCGCAGGGTACATGATGATTAAGCAGTGGTACGGGATTTATAACCCACAAATTAACCGGCAAGTGTACCGGATCGTATCAAGTAATACCTCAGGTGAGTGAGGGTCAATCCCACGAGAATTGATAGATCAAGCAACAATAGTTGAGTGATTTATTTAGTCAGACAAGCAGAAAATAGTGTTGAGAGTTCAATAGCATTAAACAGTAAAATTAAAGGCAAACAACAAATTGATGAAAAGAATATGGGAGAAAACATTTAAGGTTTCAGAGTTGTTTATCTTCCAGATTTCTATTTCTTACCAACTATTTTAATCATGCAAGATTCAATTCATGGCAAACTATATTTGACTAAATCCTAATTTCTTAGTAATTTAGTCTCCTCTAACCTAGTTAACTGCCAATTTGTTGGTTAGATAATGTCAATTAGAGGTTTAAGTCTAATTCTAGTTTATTAGACACAAAAACCATGATTACCCAAAGCTAACAGGATTATATGTCACGTATCCCAATTAGTTCATGTAATTAGCAATTTAGGAGGAATGTACTTTCAAGCTATGTTCAGGTGAGAGGCCTCTTATAAGGGTCACAAGAACGCATCTAGAATAAGGTTCATACTTCCGTTCCACCCAAATTCATAAAATTAAGTACGAAAGTAATCCTTGAAACTGAATCAATCCATTAATTAAAATAGAAAAGTAATAATTTTAATCTATAGAAATAAACAGAGCTCCTAACCTTAACAATGGAGGTTTAGTTGCTCATAGAGAAAATAAACCCTAGCAGAGAGAAAGTGCAAAAGTGCAAAAGCAAGAAGCTCCTAAGGGCTGAATCTTTTCCCTTTTATATCTAATTCTAATTAATGTAAAATATATTTTCTAAAACTAAATAATGTCTTTTCCTATTGTAAAATAAAATAAAGATTAATCTAAATACATTGAAGATCTTCGTTGCTGGCTGCAGAGACGTGAGGAACACTGACTTTCCCAAAGCTGGCGCCAAACTTGGGCTGGGCCAAGTTTAGCTCCACTCCACCTGTGTCCAATAATCAATAATTCTTCATCCTGGCACCAAACTTGGAGAATCCCAAGTTTCTCCAACTTTGGCGCCATCAACGCCATGTGGTTTGGAATAAAAATGTATATTATTATATATAGTTGGAAAGCTCCAGATGTTAGCTTTCCAATGCCACTAAAACTGCATCAATAAAACCTTTGTAGCTCAAGTTATGCCCATTGGAGTGTAAGGAGGTCAAGGTTGACAGCATCATCCACTTTCTTCCTTTTTTTCTACACAAACCATGCCAAATCCATCCGAATGCTACCTAAAATAAACCAAATTTCACATGACTCAAAGTACCATTATAGTGGCTCAAAAATACTTAAATCTTGATTAAATTTAACAAATTCAAATGCAAATTCACTAGGAAAAGATAGGAAAGATGCTCACGCATCACAATACCAAACTTGAGTTGTTGCTTGTCCTCAAGCAACCAAAACTAATATCCGCTTAAAATGTGAATTTGCATGAGAAGTGAGTCTTCAATCAAGCTCCTATCTATCTCAAAGTGGGGTTTATAACACTGAAACTCTGAATAGTTTTGGCATCTCACTATCCTTTGAGTCTGAGGAATGTCACTATCATTTGGAATTAGAATCCGGATAATATTATGAATTCTCTGACCTTTTTACTTCGAATTAATCCTTGAACATAGCAACTTTTCTTTCATTCTCTTTTCTTTGGTGCTTTGAACCTTGAGCCTAGCCATGACTTTAAATATTTTGTCTCAAACTTTAGTTGACACAAAAATACCACAAGCACTTAACTGAGGAACTCTCTTTGAGTTCTGATTTTCTTTTAATTACTCCCAGACAGTGGTGCTCAAAGACTTTGGCATACTCTGTTAGTTGCACTTGATCTCGACTCTTAGTGCTCTGTTTCAAGGGTTACTTGACACATTCACACCACAAGCATATGGCTAGGAAAATAACTTTTTAAGCTTTTTAATTATATTTGACCTTACTAGCCATTGATGCTCAGAGTCTTGGACCTTTCTTTTCTTTAATTTCTTTTTGTTGTTTCCTTTGCTTTAAGGATTAAGCTTTTGTTTAATTCAAAGAATTCATAATAGTTCTCTAAACTCCTATTCCTCATGCACCAACATCCTTTGATTCAAATTCAAATATGCAATGTTCATATTATGCATTCAAAATCACAAGAAATACCACCACATTTAAGTAAAATAAGACTACTGTTAAACATAGACTCAATTTCTCATTGCAATACATCACTGCTTTTCTTTTTCTTTTTAGATTCAAGTTCAGTGAGCGGTACATGAAACAAAATTTTCAAACTAAAAACAAACAACAGAATGAAACTAAAACCTAAGAACTGAAAATACTAAAGATCAGGAAAACACTCAAAGCAAAGCAGCAAAAAACAGAAGATAACTAATTAAGAGCTGAAGGGGAAATAGAATGAAAGAAACTCAACTGCCTCAATTATCCTGGTGGCCATCTTATTTCTCAGGCTATGCTCTTCTGTGAAGATAATTCACCTCCCTTTGGTGTCATTGATGATAAGATAAACAGAGAGCGCGCTCCACAACACCAAACTTAAAAGTTTGCTTGTCCCCAAGCAAAGAAAAACTAAAACCAGGGAGGGACATAAAAAATACACGAATGAGTAAAAAAAATATTGCAAAAGAAGAAGAAAATGATATAAGGACAAGAAAAATTATTATTATTATTTTACTTTATATATGGGGACCAAGTTTGGCGCTACCATTGATTTTTTTTTTTTGTGGCTAGAGAGAATGGCGCCAAACTCCAGGGGGACTAAGTTTGGCGCCACCCTGGAGTGAAAATTGGCCTTGTTTTATTAACAGTGGCGCCAAACTTCTAGAAATCTAAGTTTGGCGCCACCCCTTCCACAATTTCTTTACAAGTTACGTCAACTGTGGCGCCAAACTTGGAAATCCCATGTTTGGTGCCACCCTGACCATATCTCACTCCTCCGAAGTGTCCGAAATTCCTTCTGATTGTTCTTGTTCCTATTTTTAACATTCTGCATGACTAAAACACATGTAAAACAAAAGAAAATTACATAATTATCATTAAGAGATAAATATAAATGATTAAATAAAAAAAATAAACTGAGCTTGAAATTAAAGGATACTATGGTTGAGTTGCCTCCCAATAAGCGCTTTTTTACCGTCATTAGCTTGACGGTCAGTTCTGCTAAGGTGGAGGTTGATCATAGTGCTTCAACTCCTACCCTCTCACTGTGAATCGTCTCCCTGTGTTCCCATGAAGTAGCTCAATATGCTCAAAAGAGAGGATTCTATTCACTGTATAAGGTAACACTGGATTACTAGTCAACACCACCTTCATCCCTGGGGAGAAACCTTCAATGGGGATCTTTTTGTTTTTTCAACCTCTGGGTACTTTTTTTTTGGGAACTTCGTCCTTGATGGATGATGTATTTCCAATACCAAACTTAGGTTTGATGTCAGGGAAAATTTTGTTGATTGTCACCAAAGGAGGCTTGACCTGTAAACCTTGTTGTGCATTATTAGGAGGTTCTTAAAGGGTTAGAACAATAAGCTCAGTTTACATGCACTTTTCCTCTTCACCTGATGAATGTATATTTTTGAAGACATGAAAGACCAGTTGCTCATCTTGCACTTTAAGTATTAATTCACCCACTTCTACATGAATTAAAGCTCTCCCCGTGGCTAGGAATGGCCTTCCTAAGATTATGGAGGCATTTTCATCCTCTCCCATGTCAAGAATCACAAAATCTGCTGGGAGGAAGAACTTACCCACCTTGACCAAGATGTTCTCCACTATTCCATGTGCATTGGTGCACGAAATTGTGATCATCAATGGCGCCATCAACATGGTACACTCAATTGCAATCTTAACTCTTTATCACAACTTCGCACAACTAACCAGCAAGTGCATTGGGTCGTCCAAGTAATAAACCTTACGCGAGTAAGGGTCGATCCCACAGAGATTGTTGGTATAAAGCAAGCTATGGTCATCTTGTAAATCTCAATCAGGAAGACTCAAATGGTTATGGAGGATAACATAAAACATAAAGTAAAGATAGAGATACTTATGTAATTCATTCGTGAGAATTTCAGATAAGTGTATGGAGATGCTTTGTCCCTTCCGTCTCTCTGCTTTTCTACTGTCTTCATTCAATCCTTCTTACTCCTTTCCATGGCAAGCTGTATGATGGGCATCACCGTTGTCAATGGCTACAGTCCCGTCCTCTCAGTGAAAATGTTCAACGCGCTCTGTCATAGTACGGCTATTCAGCTGTCGGTTCTCGATCATGTCGGAAGAGAATCCAGTGATTCTTTTGCGTCTGTCACTAACGCCCCACAATCGCGAGTTTGAAGCTCGTCACAATCATTCAATCCTTGAATCCTACTCAGAATACCATAGACAAGGTTTAGACCTTCCGGATTCTCTTGAATGCCGCCATCAATTCTAGCTTATACCACGAAGATTCCGATTAAGGAGTCCAAGAGATAAATATTCAAGCCTTGTTTGCTTGTAGAATGGAAGTGGTTGTCAGGCACACGTTCATAAGTGAGAATGATGATGAGCGTCACATAATCATCACATTCATCATGTTCTTGGGTGCGAATGAATATCTTAGAACAAGAACTAGCTGAATTGAATAGAAGAACAATAGTAATTGCATTAATACTCGAGGTACAGCAGAGCTCCACACCTTAATCTATGGTGTGTAGAAACTCTACCGTTGAAAATACATAAGAACAAGGTCTAGGCATGGCCGAGAGGCCAGCCCCCATGATCTAAGATAGCATAAGACTACTCAAAGATAGCTACCAAGATGTCTAATACAATAACAAAAGGTCCTATTTGTAGAGGACTAGTAGCTTAGGGTTTACAAAGATGAGTAAATAACATAAAAATCCACTTTCGGGCCCACTTGGTGTGTGCTTGGGCTGAGCATTGAAGCATTTTCATGTAGAGACTCTTCTTGGAGTTAAACGCCAGCTTTTGTGCCAGTTTGGGTGTTTAACTCTCATTCTTGTGCCAGTTCCGGCGTTTTACGCTAGAATTCTTGAGCTGACTTGGAATGCCTGTTTGGGCCATCAAATCTCGGGCAAAGTATGGACTATTATACATTGCTGGAAAGCCCGGGATGTCTACTTTCCAACGCAGTTGAGAGCGCGCCAATTGGGTTTCTATAGCTCCAGAAAATTCACTTCGAGTGCAGGGAGGTCAGAATCCAACAGCATCTGCAGTCCTTTTCAGCCTCTAAATCAGATTTTTGCTCAGGTCCCTCAATTTCAGCCAGAAAATACCTGAAATCACAGAAAAACACACAAACTCATAGTAAATTCCAGAAAAGTGAATTTTAACTAAAAACTAATAAAAATATAATAAAAACTAACTAAAACATACTAAAAACAATGCCAAAAAGCGTACAAATTATCCGCTCATCATGGATGCTTCAAAAATTTATCTGCCATTTGTAATGCTATCCTTATTGGTTGTTCTTCTTAGATTTGTAGCTTCTTCATTACAGACAAGGGCATTAAATTTATGCTTGCACCCAGATCACATAGGGCTTTCTAAAAGATAGTGTTCTCAATGGTACATGAAATTTGAAAGCTCCTTGGATCTAGTATCTTCCTTGGCAAATTATTCTGAATTACGGCACTACATTCCTTAGTAAGGACCACTGTCTCATCTCCCTTTAAAGGCTTTTTCTTTGAAAATAACTCCTTCATGAATTTAACATAGAGAGGCATTTGCTCCAAAACCTCAGCAAAGGAATATTGATTTGTAACTTTATGAAAACTTCCAAGAACTATGAAAACTGCTTGTCCTTGGTCTCCTTTTGAAGTCTTTGAGGATATGGCATCTTAGACTTGTACTCAGGAGCCTTAGGTAATGTCGGATGTGTGTCAAGAGTGACTGGAAAAGGATTATCCGCATGCCTAGTTGGGATGTGTTCGACCTCCTCCTTTTTCTCCTCCGGAGCTTCCTTTTCAACCGGCTCCTCAGTAACTTGTGCTTTCGTACTAGCCACTTGTCCACTTATCAAGGTGACAGCCTTGTAATCCTCTCTTGGATTTGGAATTGTGTTACTAGGAAGGGAATTGGTGGACCTCTGATCAATTTCAGCAACTTTTGTGGCTATTTAACCCATCTGAACCTCCAAGTTCCTAAGTGAAGCTCTAGTTTTCTGTATAAAACTTGCAACTAGTGATTCCAAGTCAGTGATCTTCTGAGACTGAGAAGTTGCTTGCTGAGGTTGTTGTGGCTAAGATGACTGAAACCGACGGTTATTAAAATTATTCTAATTAAAATCACTCTGTGAATTATTAAATTCTGTGGCCTTTGAGGTTGCTCTCTCTACCCAAAGTTTGGGTGATTTCTCCACCCTTGATTAAAGGTCTTGACATATAGATCATTGTTGGGGTTTCTAGGAGCATTCCCCATAAAGTTGACATGTTCAGGATAAATTTGAGCATATTCATAATGCTCACCTTGAGTGAAGCCACCATTCATGTCATATGGAGTCTCTTGAGGGGCATTCTGAGCGCTAACAGTTGAAACTTGCATCCCACTCAAGTGTTGTGTAAGTACACTAATTTAGATATTTGAATATCACACAATTTAATATTATGTATATCAATTAATTGAATATAATTGTTAGTATATAATTAGGATCAATTAGCATTATTCAACATATCTGAATATTTATTATAGAATATTACATCTTTATTATTTCGATTCTCTTATCACCTATAAATACCCTTCTATATTGTATTATTCTACACAACTTGAATACTCACAAACATTTTTTCTATTGCTCTCTCTCCCCTTTCTAACATGGTATGAGAGTCATGGTATCCTCCTTGGGAGGATAAGTTGATTTTCTTCTGGTCAAATCTCCATACTTTTCATACTATTCTTCCGTGCCATTTTTTCCCTTCTCTTTTGTCAATGCTTTGATGCTTTTCTGACCCTCACCGATTAGTTTATCCACTACTTACTTATTCCCATGGAGAAACCATATATTTTTCGTCACCTTCCAACAGTTTGTCATCTCTTTGCACTTTGTCACTTTTCAACAGTTTTCCGGCAGTTAGCCATCTTTTTAGCAGTTTTTTGGCAATTGGCCACACTTGCGGCAGTTCCATCTGCATTCTCTTCCGACTATTCTGTCTGCATTTTCGTCTGCACTTCCTTATCCGGTAGTTTCGTCTGTATTTTCTTGTGGCAGTTCTGTATGTATTTCCTTGTGGCAATTCCGTCTGCATTTTTTTGTGGCAGTTCCATCTGTGCTTTCTTCCAGTAGTTCTATCTGCGCTTCCTTCCGGTAGTTTTGTATGCGCTTCCTCCTGACAGTTTTGTCTGTGCTTTCTTCAGGCAGTTCTGTCTGCATCCGTTCTATCAGTTTATGCATTTTTTTATCCGTTCTTTCTGCATCCGTTCTATCAGTTCTGTCTACGCTTTCTTGAGGAGGGATGTTAGAGTATAATTAAGATCAATTAGATCAATTAGCATTATTTAACATATCTGAATATTTATTATAGGATATTAGTCTTTATTATTTCGATTCTGTTAGCACTTATAAATTACTTTTTATATTGTATCATTATGCACAACTTGAATACACACAAATATTTTCTCTACTGCCCTTTCTCTTACCCTTTCTAATAATAATAAATATAATTTAATTTAGTTAGAAGTTCATTGTTTTATAGTCTTCTATATATATATATATATATATATAAACATGACAAAATAAAATTGTAAAAATAATCTTTTTATCACTTTAGATATTTTAACTCTTTTTTTCTCTTTACGTGTAATTTGTTTTGCATTAACTTTGTTTATTTAATGATAAAATATACTCATGTTAATTCTATCATATAATAGTTTGTTTTTCTTCTATGTATTTTGATTTGTATAGTTACTATTGATCTTTTTGTTTTTGTTTTCTTGAATTGTTCTTTATTTTTTTATGACATATAATTTAAATAAAAAAGTAAAGAAAGAAAAAAACGATGGCCAAAGGTAGAGGCTAGAAGCCTAAAACAGCAACATCATTTCTTAGCATTATTCTTATTAATACGAACTTTATTATTTCTTTTCTAACATTCTTTAATATGAGCTTCATTTCTTTTTTTATTATTATTAATACTTTTATTTTTTTCTCTAATTATAAATCTCCTTATAATAATTTTTTGATAGAATATTTTTTTGGTCTAATAGATGTTTTTCCCTATTTTTTGTCGAAAATAATTTATATTAGGAAAAAAAGAAGATACAAATTAAATTTTAACATTCAAATTTAAATAAGATGTGCAAAGGGTAACTATTGAATATCATTTGGTAGATATTTTTTATCTTATTGTTCTTAAATTATACATTATATCGTGTATTTGAAAAGTTTTATCTCTTTTAAAATAAGTGTAACGTTATATACTTTTTTGGATACAAATGGATAATGAAGTTGAAGTAAGTAACAAAATTGATTATATAATAAGATACAAATTTTTAGAATTTCTAGTACAATTGACAAATTTTTAGTTTTAAAATAAATTTTTACTCTATTTTTATCTTTTATTTGATTTTTTTATTATTTTTTTATTTTTTTAATTAATTATAATTGTAATAATTCATCACAAATTTCATTTATTTTTATTCATTGGTGATCTTTAATTGTCTATTTTAAATAAAAATTTGAATAGATTAAATTAATTTTTTTCAAATTAGTAATATAATCATTGTGACATTTGCTTTGCTCAGTAATATTTTTTAATTTATTTAATTTGATTAATAAACTCTTTCTTATTTTATGATAATTTAACTAATCAAAATTAATAAATTTTAGTTTTTTTAATTTTTGCAACTTTTGATTCTAATAATGTATTTCAATTAATGCATGAATACAATTTTAATATTAATATGTTATTAATAATAATAATCTTATTTTAAAGTGCCGTTTTATTCCATATATATATATATATTTCTTTTTACGCTTAGATTAGACATATTTATATTCAATTTATTTGATTACTTAATTAAAATTAATTATATTAAAAGATTAAATTAATATTATAGTAGACTAATTATATTGTTATTAATTAATTATATTAAAAGATTTAGATTATCATTATTTTATTATTTTTTATTTTGATATTAATTCAGATATTCAATTTATTTTTATTATTATTTTTATTCTCTTATTCTATGTGTTTATTTTCATAAATTTTGTTAAATTAAACAAGGTACTGTATATCTTTTTTTTATTCCTTTTTTATATACACATAAAATTTATTAAATTATTTCTCTTCCATCTAATAATTCTGTTTCTCTTCTATTTATATTTCTTTTCTTCAATATTTTATTGGTTCTTATTTTTCTAAATTTTAGTTTAATTTATGTATTTGTTCATATTACACCTAATATTTTTTATTTATATGTAATATACATTCATATATATGTTATAAAGATATGATTTGATTCTATTAACTTGCCAAATTTTTTTAAAAAAATCTAAAGCTAAGGCACAAAAATATATTATTGATATTTTACCTTTTTAACTAAAAAATATAATATTTTTTTTCATATTTGTTGAAATCCTAAGTTAAAAAAATGAATATTGATTTTTGAAATAGAATAAATATATTTTAAATTTTTGATATCTAAAAATAATATTCTATCAATGTTAGAATTATTTAGATAGATAATTAATAGTGAATATAGAATTATTTAGGATGGATAGAACTAAGTATATCTTTTTATTGAAAATATGAATTTAAAAATATTATATTCAATTCTCAATAGTCAACCTCTCATTGAACCATTGTATGTTCAAAAATTTTTTGAAGAAATGAAATAATTTTAGGTATATAATTTTTTATAAAAACTTAATTAATTCAAGATATTTATTGTCGTTTATTAAAAAATAAATTGAAATGACAATTTAATATTTTTATACTCTTAAAATATTATTTATTTATTTTCTATCATTCTTTATCATCCAATGATCATATTAATATAATTTAACTCAATAAAATTATTTATCATCATTTGATTGAATAAAAATTCTATTTTATCTGAAAATTTGAAGTTTTCTCAACCTCAAGATCATCCACGTTAAATTATTAAAAAATATAATTGAGAATGCGAAAGCGTCCCTTCATTCAAGAGCATGATTGAGATCAGAGAGCTTGGCTCTTGTGGTTCTTTGATCTTCGTCCCAAAATCTTCTGTATCCCTGAATCACAACTCCACTGTGAGAAAAGAGCTACAGAGATGAGTTTGATGTGTTGGAGACCAAAATTCTAAAGTCATTATTTTGTTTGAGTGTAACACTCATTAAATCCTAAAACTCAAATAAAATAGTATGTATGATTTTAATCTCAGTTTTATCCAAATTAAAAGTAATAATAACTTATTTAATTCAATATTTATGAAAATAAATGAGATCACCGTTATATAAGTCATTTAATATGAAATTACTTAATTTGTAATTATAATTAATATATGTATTGTCCATAAATATATTAAGAAATAATAATTTCCTAACAATCTTTCACTTGGGCTATACATATATATCTTCCTGAGATAATCACATTTTATAAATTTATGCGCACATCTGAATGTTATTTTCCTGATTACTTTAATAATCTGGTCTGTCTTATATATTAGTTATGAAATTACCGTAATTTTTATCACATTAGTGTCGCAAAGAAACCACAATGATCGCCATCCTAAAATACTCAACCACATAGATCAATTTTGGATGAGAAAATTCAGAAATTACATGCAAAAATGATATCATCCATGCCTATTTACAACTGGTCCAACTTGAATAAAAAATTTATTTTATTCGGTGACAGACTCATATAAAACTACAACGGCAATACCCAGACTCATAGCAAGGGCGACTAAGTGATGAGTCTGTGGAAGAAGAAGAGAAGAACTTAACAGACTAACAATGAGAGAGAGGGAGGGTGGAGGAATTCACCTAGAGAAAAAGGACTCGGCAGGAGAAAGGTGGCGACGGGCTCAATAACAACGGTAACGGGATAAGAAGCGATGGCGACATGAGCTGTGAAGGAAGATGGGAGCTGTGAAAGGGTAGGCGACGATGGGCTCAGCAAGAATGATGACGGGAGCAACTATGAGATTTTTTGTGAACAAGTCGAAAAGAAAAAGACTCTGACTGAGGATATGACTGGGTTTTTCTTGCATGGCTATAGAGTACAGACTAAAGCTATGAATTACTGAATCTATGATGTGAGACAAATCTTGATTCCTAAAAAGTGTTTATATGTATATATTCGGGGCGGATATACCCTAAACCTGACCATACCCTGTCTTAAGCAAAATTTGCCCCGACTCGAGTCAAGTTATTACCCTCCCCAACTGGGTATGGACGGGTAGGGTACCCGTGTATTCGGATACTCTTGGCAAGTCTAACCACATATTGATACTCCATGTATTAAGGATTTACCGCTAGCCAATGGATTGCTACACACACAAGGCGAGATTCTAACTCCTAATAGTTATTTTAGCGGACGAATGAGATGATCACTCAACAAACTCAACTTTATTAAGATAAATACTAATTATTTTTAACATTTTAATATTAAAAATCCTGAGAGTTTGATTTTAATTATAATTTTTGTAAAATATTTATAATAATAATTATTATATATATTTTATTTAATTTTTTAATAAAATTTTTAATAATTTTATGTATCATGAAATCCAAGCTCTCAAAGTAAAGCTAGATACTCCTATTTAATATGAATCTTTGATTTAGGAAAAAGAACAAACACTTGATGTGCAAAAATTGAAAAGAAAAAAAATGAAAGATTAGAAGTCAAATTAGATAAAACATAAAATGAATAGAACTCTAAAACAGAATAAATAGTAGAATTACATCACCAAGTCACAGTTATCTTTCTCTCATTTTTTTATTATGAATAAAAAAATAGAAAAATCAAACGGAAAAGTGCAAATTACCGAATATGTAGAATAGATTTATACAAATTACCAAATTAGATATGAGAAACAAATTCAAAAGCAATTAGGTACGACGAACAAATAAAAAACTATAAATTATAGAACAGATCAATAAAAAGCCAAATCAGAAAATATAAATTAGGGAATAGATCTGAGAATATGAATACTTACCTTAATACATATCAGTAATAAGGAGCTTGAATATAAAAATTTTAAAATCTGAAGCATCAAAACAAAAATTAAATCAGATTTATGAAAGAATAAAAATTCTTGAGAGAGGAAAAAAATACCTAACAAGACGAAGTTGATTTTGGAGTTGAAGAATGAGACGTAATCTTAAAACTGAAGTTATAGTAATTTATGTACGTTAATATGCATGTCTATGCTTTCTCATTATATTGGAGCTGAAGAATGATTGAGAGCAGTGTGATCCTAAATTTGACGAAGCTAAGGGAAGAAGAAGAATAGTGGAATAAGTTGAGGATCGTCAAAATTGAGGAGTAATTTTCTACAGTCAAATTGTTCATCAAAAAATAGAAAATTTGATATTTATAATATTTATCAAAAATATATATTAATTTTTACACTTAATTATGACTGTTAAAAAATGTTGAAATAACTCTTTTTTCTTGTAGTGAAAGCTCTTACCTGCCTCTGCTCCAAAATTTTGTTAATATTAGTGGCTTTAGTTGGGGATCCACTTGTCTAACCCATTTGTATCAAGTATTATGTCGGACATCACATTATAATTGCAAGGATATAGGTAGCCCTTTGACCTTGCTATGTGTTTAGACTTGGAAACAGTTACCGTTCCTAACACCAGTGCAATTACAGCAAAACTAAAACTTGCATACAAGTAAAATGACTTAATATAATATTTTAGTATATATTGTTTAATATGTACAGATTAAATATATACTTTAAATATATTGGTTTCAACTAGATTGATTAGTGATTGCAATTTCAAAAATATAAAAGGTAGACCATCTCTTATATCACTGAGTTACTAGATGATATTCTCATAGACAAGATATGTTTTTCATTCTATTTACTAATGTTCTTATTATTATTGAACTATGTTTTGTATTTATATTTATACGTTTATTTTGTTATGTTTTTGCAGGTTGTATAGAATCTATACAGTCATGATCATATAGAAAATGTTATAGTTTCAAATGACATACATTTTGCAGCATTGTTTAGTATAGAACACAACCGTGCCAATAATATCTTTTGAGTGCATTGAATAACATACATTAGATAGGATAATGAGGTAGTTCAGTATGCAACAAGAAGGCCTTGGACGACTTGCTCATCTTACAGAAGCTCACAATGTGGTTACTGGTCCTAACTAGACCAAAGAATAAAGATTAGAGAGTTGAGGATTCTTTATACATTACGAGGTGAACAAATCGTTGGACCTCTATTATGGTTGGTGATCCTGTACTGCACTATCAAACATCTAATCGATATATGCAATGATATACTAAGGCATATGGGGTCACCTACGATTAACTTGTTATGTTCCATAGCCACAATCACAGTTACAATCACAGCTGCAGCCACAGCTTTTTATGCATCCATACCAGTACCCGTACACACAACTATGCACTAAGTCTGGACCCTCATTCTTTACGCAGTTATTCCCTGACTCACATATACTACACATGTAGCCCTACCAAGCATATTATCAACTCTCTATCTCACAGTAGAGCAATCTTCAATCTATCATCTGTATCGGTGAGAGCTTAAAACAGACACGTCATAATAGGTAAATGATTTGTTTTTTGACCATTCGCATCCTAGTCGCAACCTCCTGAAGTTAATGAGCAGGTGTCACAGTCTAGTTGGCAATCATCTTGAATTGCTCCGAATTAGTCGTCTATGGATTAAAAACACGATATGAAGTGATTCAATTCAGAGTGTTACTAGAGGGATTGGTCGTAAATTACGGACGGATTTATACACGTTGTAGTAGGGGCAAGTGCCTTCACTATAATTTGAAATTTTTTTAAGTAGTATATGATAATCATATTTATTTGCCCCCATTAAATTATTAAATTTGATCTCACAATGATTTTTTACTTAACTTTTGGTACTTAATAGTCAATTTAAGAATTTCATATTAGATGTTTATTAGAATGATCAATTCTCAATTTAAATGAGATTGGTGTTCTTTCTTAGAAATGAACTCAAAAGATATTATTTATCTTTTTTAAAATTAGTTTTAGTTTTTCCTGTAGTAACCATATTAATTAAAAAAATTTTCCAACTATGAATATCACTGAGAGTTGGCTTTTGATTGTGTGAGAAGTGAATTTTTAAATAATTTTTTAGTGATATATATAAAAAAAAGAGACATTTTGATTGTATTGTTAAAAAAAAGATTACTCAATTTTTTAAAAAATATCAAACCTAAAAAATAGAATTATAAATTATATATTATTATTATTTTAGTATTTTAATTTGTAAATTATATATTTTGAAGATTAATCATATTTTACAATAACAAAATTTAATTATAACAATAATTATGCTATATATACATAAAAAGTAATTATCTGTATAAAATACATATTGAAAATGAATTAAATAATAAATATATTTATAAACAAATATATAATGGTTAATGAATAATTTTATAGATAATTTTTATGCAATATATTTAATAGAAATAAAAAAATTTAAACTTTTAATATATTTATTTTACAATTATTAAATAAAAATTTTAAAGCTTTCACTAATAATAAGCTTGTCATGTGTTCTTAAAACACATATTAGCTAAACTCAAATTATTATTATGTTATATATATTTTGTCTTTACTGTCAAAATTTTTTAGATTCATCACTGAACGTAACCATACAATTGATTTTTCTCAAGTGTAAGCACCAACAACTGAAATTGACAATGACACTGAGGACAGTG
Source organism: Arachis duranensis (assembly GCF_000817695.3). Taxonomy (NCBI): domain Eukaryota; kingdom Viridiplantae; phylum Streptophyta; class Magnoliopsida; order Fabales; family Fabaceae; genus Arachis; species Arachis duranensis. Next base: position 21,340,065 of record NC_029772.3, on the reverse strand, counting down.
ACAATGAGAGCGATGATGAGGATGACGATACAAGTAGTAGTAGTGTATTAGTATATTTATTATTGCTTATTATTAATGTTCGTTTTACTGGAGTAGTGTATTTATTATTGGTGAATTCTATGATGTAGAAAAAAAGATTATTCTACATGTGTATGTTTGTGTTGTCAAAAGGATAGTGTGACAAGTGTTTAGAAAGAGAGTAATTGAAGAGACTAGATTTGACATGTTGCAAGTAAAATATAGTATATTTTGTCTTATGTAACATGTAAATAATATATTAATTAAATAGACTAATTATATTATGTTAATTAATTATTAAAGATAATATTGGACTTTGCATGATTTTTTTATTTTTGGACTTTTTAAATGTACGCTCTCTTTCCAAAAATATTAACTTTACACACAAAAATTTATTAATATTTATTTATTTTAATATATTCCTTTTTTTTTTGATAACTTAGATATATTCAGTTTCACAAATATAAAAATGTATTTACATATTTTAACCAACAAAAAACATATAACTTTACATATTTACATACATTTAAATTAACAGTAATATTTATATATATTTAATTTAAATATTATATCAATATATCTGTCAATATTATTCTCGGTACATATAGATATTTATAAAAAAATATTATTCAAACACCACATATTCTTGACATCTTATAAAAATAGTTTGTTATTAATTATTTATATATTTAAATTATTTTTAATTAATAAAATAAAAAAATATATTAAATTTTTTAATTAATAAAAAAATTATATTTAATTATTTAAAAAATATTGATAGCAAAATAGCATTTGTAATATTGCCATTTTTATTGTGCAGAAAGAGAGAATATATATTTTGAGAGAATTGATTTTTTTTAAAAATGAAAATTGTAATAAGAAATTTTTCTTTTTGTTATAAAGAGAAATTAAAAATAAATTTAATTTTAATGTAGTATTAGTATAAAATAATTTTATATTTACATCTAATGACGTAACACTACATTAACAAAAATAATTATTTTTTATAGACGGTGTGAATTGTCATCCAAAAGACCAAATATAATTACACGACTGTGTAAAACACATTTTACCCGGTCAATACATCAAAATTAAACTCACTAAAAATATATGCACCCAAAATTTGTATAACACAAGACATATAGAAAAATATGGTAGACACCAAAAAAATATAAGAAAACATAGTTATTTTTTGGTATTATATAGACGATATCTTGTTATTTTGTTTGCATTAAAATATCTATTTACAGTTGTTTATAAAAAATAATTAAAAGAAAATTTCAAATACTAAAAAAAAAATCTTTTAATAATTAATATTTCAAAAAAAATTGTCTAAAAAGATTAAATATTTCAAGTTATTATTGGATTATTTTAGATGCAACCTATTATTTATAATTAAATTATTAATTTTTTACAATGAATAAACTATGTTATTGAGTGAATATTTAATATTTGTTATTTTATTAAACAAAAAAGTATGTCTGAACAGATTTAACAAAACTATATGATTAGTTTCTTTTTGAGATGAAAGAAGTGTGTTGAAGAAGGATGATAATTTTTCTAATATATATTATACATTTATTAATTTAATTTAAAATAAATATTAATAAATTTTTGTGTGTAAAAATTAATTTTTCAGATGATATTTATTATGTAAATAAAACTAATTAATTGAATTTTCTTTTTCAAGTAACATGAGTTGGAAGAAAAATTATTAACTTAGATAAAAAATTAATGAAAAAAAAGATTCAATTAATTATTTTTGTGAAACTGAATATATCTAAGTCATCAAAAAGAAAAAAAAAGGTATATATTAAAATAAATAAATATTAATAAATTTTTGTGTATAAAGTTAATATTTTTAAAGAGAGAGAGCATGAATATTTAATATTTATTATTTTATAAAACGAAAAAAGTATATCTGAATAGATTTAACAAAATTATATGATTAGTTTCTCTTTGAAGACATATAAGTGTGTTGAAAAAAGATGATAATTTTTTTAATATATATTATACATTCATTAATTTAATTTAAAATAAATATTAATAAATTTTGGTGTGTAAAAATTAATTTTTCAGATGATATTTATTATATAAATAAAAATAATTAATTGAATTCTCTTTTTCAAGTAACATGAGTTGGAAGAAAAATTATTAACTTAGATAAAAAATTAATGAAAAAGAAAAATTCAATTAATTATTTTTGTGAAACTGAATATATCTAAGTGATCAAAAAAGAAAAAAGTTATATATTAAAATAAATAAATATTAATAAATTTTTGTGTGCAAAATTAATATTTTTGGAGAGAGAGAGCGTACATTCAAAAAATCTAAAAATAAAAAAATCATACAAGATCCAATATTATCTTTAATAATTAATTAACATAAATATAATTAGCCTATTTAATTAATACATTATTTAGTCATCAAAAAAAAATCAATACATTATTTTTATGTTACATAAGATAAAATACACTATATTTTATTTACAACATGTCAAATCTTATCTCTTTAATTATTCTCTTTTTAAACACTTGTCACACTATCCTTTTGACAACATAAACATACATATATAAAAGAATCTTTCTTTTTACATCATAAAATTCACCTTTATTATTATGGTTGTTGATGTTATATAAGTGGTACGGAAGATGCAAATAGATCAGAAAGTGTGAAAAGTTTTCATATTCCATATGTGCATAATAAATAATATAACTTAAACCCACTCGTAGAACCGTAAGTAGACATATTTTTTTCACAATAAAAAAATTTGTTAAAAAATATACTAAATATGTGAAAAAGATACTTAGTAACTAAATTTTATAATTGTTGTTTACTTATTATTGTAAGGTTGCTTTTGTAATTTTTATAAACACCAAATTTACTAAGAACTTTCAAATTCTATGCCCTTAAGAATTTGGTTAACAGAGTCAGAACCTTAACTTATTTACATACGTGCAATCTACAATTTTTTTAATAACTCAAGTCATCATTTGCAACTTAATCATTAACTTAATGTTGTGTTAAGATAAACAAATATAAAATAAATATTATTCAGTTATATTTTTTTAACAAAAAAATACAATACACTTTTCGTGTATTGTATATTTAATATTAAAATATACAATACATTTTCTATATGTTGTTTTTTTTAAATATTAAATGTATAATATGCCTCATGTATATTGTATTTTGATATATTTAGAAAAGAGTAAAGGATAAATCCGTCCTTGACCTTTTTTTCCGCGGACATTTTCGTTCCCAAGGTTTGGAAAATACTTTAATGTCCCTGACCCTCCGAAAAAGTGGACATATTTACCTTTCCGTTAGAGTCGCTCCGTTTGCCCTAACGAAAAATGGTGACGTGGCTCCTGTGGCGCTGACCTGGCCGTTACGGGCTGCCACGTGGGATGGACTTTTAAAAAGAGGACGTATTAGTCATTTCACACCAAAACGTGTAGCTTTTTAAAACAGGACATATTAGTCATCTCACCCCAAAACGACGCCGTTTCTCCCCACCCCTCCAAACACACTTTAATCCCCTTCTGCATTTCCAATCAACAATATTTCACCAAATCCAGAAACAGCAAATTAAGCACTTCCAGTTCTGCAATTCTAGAATCATCAGCAATGCATCCAAAACACATAAACAAAGAATCAACAGAGTAACAAATCGCATCAACATCAGCGAAATTTCAAGAAAAATGAGAGGCTGGAGTCTAAGCAAATTCAGATTCAACAAGTAATTTAGCGACATATTCACCAACAACAGAGCACAAATTCAATTTCACACTCAGTTCACAATTCAACCTGTCCAAATTGTGCAATTTATGAAGAACATGTAAGAACTCCTTATAATTCTGAAAAAATTGCTACACTCTCAAATAGAATCAGCAACTTACCAGAAATTGCATATGGAGAAAACGGATATGAGAGAATAAGAAAAATTATGCAAACAGCACCTGAGAGCTTGAAGGAGTGTGATCAGATAAACTCTCCGAGCTTAAAGGAGTGTGATCAGATAAACTCTCCGGTGCATCGATTACATGCCACCGAACACTGAAGCTCCATTTTTCGTCAAAATTTTCGTCTGGAAGCAGTCTAGAGATATGACCAATAGCAACATGAAGATTTCAGCCCACGACATAAATATGGCAATCGCAAGCATTGACAGCAAAAGACTTGCATATTTGCTCAGGCAAAGGGGGGCCATCTATGGCATCCCAGGAGTCTGTTTCCGTGTCATGGACCTTTAGCTTCATTCTTTCGAGCTCAGAGACAACAAACAAGTGACCATAAACAACGACACTTGAACTGGTCCAGCCTTCTCTAAGTCCAACAGACATGTTTTTCCAATTATCTATTCTGGGATCATAGACTTGTCCCCTTAGAGAGACATAAAAGGGCCATAACCAGCTTTCCTTGACGAGAAGATTCCCGTTGAGAACTGCTGCATCATAAGATGCCATATTGGTTCCTATGCTGGTGATAGAGCGCCAATTTCCAGTGAGAGGATCCACTACCTTTCTCATCTAAATACACACCTCACCTAAACCCCCTCCCTTTCACAACTAAAATTGATTTTATTCCCCCCAAAATCCAAATCCTCCTCAACAAACACAAAATTTCCTGACTTTATGAAAGCAATTTCACCACAAAGTCAGTAACTTTACCATCATCTGGAAAGAATTTAACTTTGGAGCACAGAGATACCAATTTACAAAAAGACAAAAGCTTAGAAGCAGCACATAGAAAAAATCTCAGCTTTATCTGAAATAGCAATCACTAAGGACCCCACGCCGACCCACGGAGACGTCATCGTCCTTGGCGGAAGCGTCGTCGTCAGTGCGTATGCACTTGCCGAGTATGAAGGGAGTGGGAGTGAGCAAGGGCTTGTGGTCGAGCGAAGACGATGCGGAGGTTGAGGAAGGAGAAGAGAGAGAGGCAGCACCGCCGCGTACGGAGACGGAAACGGAGGAGAAGCTGGCGGGAGTGGTTCCGGTTCCGGTGGCGGCGATGATTGAGGGCTCGGCCTGGCAGAGGAGCCACTCGATGGTCTGGCCGTCAGACTTCTGGCCGAGCTCCGTCGGACTTCTAGCCGAGCTCCGTCGAATGCCATGGGTCGGAATGCTTCCTTTCTTCCTTCACCCGCTTCACCTTCACACTGAATTCGAAGGATTAGGGCTCAAGGATTTCATGGATTGGGGGTGGGGGAGAAACGGCATCGTTTTGGGGTGAGAGGACTAATATGTCCTGTTTTAAAAAGTTACACGTTTTGGTGTGAAAGGACTAATACGTCCTCTTTTCAAAAGTCTATCCCACGTGGCAGCTCGTAACGGCCAGGTCAGCGCCACGGAAGCCACGTCACCGTTTTTCGTCAGGGCAAATGGAGCGACTCTAACGGAGGAGTAAATATGTCCACTTTTTCGTAAGGTCAGAGACATTAAAGTATTTTCCAAAACTGAGGGACGAAAATGTCCGCGAAAAAAAAGGTCAGGAACAGATTTGTCATTTATTCTTTAGAAAATATAATACGCTGAGCGTATTGCTAAAGATAAATTAAAAAAAAAAATCTGCTACTGCAACTTGTCCTCTGCGAATTATTCTGTTTCTAAAATTTTAAGAAATTCCATAAAATTCAATAATAAAATATTACACCAAAGTTAAGTCAATATTTTAAAAAACTAGCCTACCATGGCACGGAACCATATGGGTTAAGCTCGGTTAGTACTTAACAGCAAAAGCTATAGACATACATATCGTCTTGACAAACAGAAAAACTAATTCAACTAGATTAGATCATTCAAATATGGATCAACAATATAGCCAGCATATCAAAATAGAAAAGAACAAACAAACAAACAAGTACATTTATTAGAAAAGAAGAGAGCCACCGATCAATCATATAAAATTTAAAGAAAAAGCTTTAGAAAAGACCCAATTTAAGAGAACTTGATTTACATCACAACAACTTTCTTTTCACTATTAAAATATAATACAGCCGACAAACAACAAATAAAAAAAATACGTAAAAATAAGAAAGGGGCAATCAACTAAATACTTTTTAATTTTGATATTCGATTCATAATACTGTTTTTTAACAAATGTGTAAAATTTAGTGTGTTTTTTTTTTATATGAAGATTATAAATTTAACCCTCTAATTGATAAAGTTTAACTTTTTTTTTAATTTTTAAAATACAAAATCGATTATCCGATTGGTGAAGTTACACAAATCTGATTCTCTAATTTGTGAACTTTAATTTTTTAAAATTTTTAAAATACAAAACCGATCCTCTAATTTGTGAACTTATACAAAATCGATTTTTCGATTTGTAAACTTATACAAATCTGATCCTCCAATTTATAAACTTTAATTTTTTAAAATTTTTAAAACACAAATCAAATCCTCCAATTTGTTATTACCTCCATACTAAATTAAAACATCCTACTTTTTTATAACAAAAAATAATACAATAATTTTCATATAAAAAAAAAAATCAGCCATCAACTAAGTCATCAATTAGATCACATAAAGTGATTATTCTATTCTGATGATGAGGGAATCCATCTTTGCACCCACTTCCCTTTTGTTTGAATTGAGGAGTAAGGGAATATCTCATGCCTTTAGACAAAGCTTTAACAAGAAAAAGTTGTTCTAAGTAATGATGACACTATTGGATGTGGAGAATCCCTAGCAATGACGTGATCATCTTTGATTATTATGGTCAAAGGGATTTTTATTTTATCTTTTTTTAAAAAGAAACTAAAAACAACATAATTGGGACACACTGAGCTGGGTTTTGTACTTCATAGGACCAACAATGCTGAAACTAATGATGATGAATGGTGTCCCCCTCGCATATTGATATTGCCTCAATCATTTCATGTTTTCTTAATCATAACTTTTTTTATTAACCTTCTCATCCTTCTTTTACCAATGAGTATTCATTATATTTGCGCATAGATTTTTGGAATTTCACTGAGAATCAGAATTCATGTGTTACAGTGTTAGTGTTACATTGCATGAATATGAATTGCTCACTTCCTTGCACAAAAATCTTCATCTATACCCGAGTAACTTTCTACAAATTTCTATATGGATCAATAATTTTATCATGCCTCAAACATATTCACTATGATAATCTAGTAATATAGATTTGAATATGATGTTATATTGAAATTCTGTTAGGAACTTGGGTATTATGGGGTGCTCAAAGTTTCACATCGAATAATATGAAATGCTTGATGTTGTATATAAAGAGAGTGGTTCTTCCCCCTTAACAACTAGCTTTTAAGGTGTGATTTCCCACTTTCCTAAGTACTTAACAATGGTATTAGAGCGTGATTGTAGACCGTTGGATCAGTGTCAATAGAGTGCTAGCTTTTAAGGTGTGTTATAATATGCATTAATTTAAACTTGGTAAATTTAAGTCACTCTTATCTAATCAATGCATTATGAATGTACTAAAAACTGGGACACAAGGGTCATAAGGATATGAAAATTTTGGAATTTTTTACTAGTGAAATGCTGAAATGCAAAAGACTTGAAAATAAACCGCCAACTTCTTTTCACCTAGACCACCAACAACCCCTTCATGTACTATTGTTCATGATTCACTAATAATAATAATTAAAAAAAGGAAGCTTGAAATTTCACTTAACAGGTAATTAATTAAATGAAGGGGAAGAGTATGTCTAAGCATCTGTCCAAGCGGCAAAAACGGGCATCTGAGGCAAAGAAAGCACCGGAATAGTTGCCGCGGCTGCCAATAGCTTGGTAGAAGCTACTCCTCCGGCAGAGAGCATTGGCAAGCTTGTCCTGTTTTCAGGGCTACCTTCTCTTGAGCTGTTCAAGCTCGTTGCCAGCGAAGAAGGATCCGATGCATGCGCATTATGCAAATGCGCATAAATCTTGCTCGGATCCTCCACTTCTTGAAAAAACACATTGTCTATTGCCTCCAGTCTTGGCTGGCTCTGGCTGATTTGCATTAGAATCGATTCTTGGCTTTGGTTATCAAGGTTGTTACTAAACTTGCCGGCTCTGCCAACGAGAACCTCTTTGTTCCGCCGTGCTAGCTCACTGCTTAGAAGGTTGTTGCTTGCCATGATTTTTTCGACATCATATCTTGTTATGTCAAAGTTTGTTACGGCATTAACCCCTCTGAATTTTATGGCTGCAATGTCATAAGCTTCTGCTGCTTCCTCTTGTGTGCCTAAGAAGTTTTCATTTCAAATAAGAGCAATGATTATTAGCATTTTCTACTATCATTGAAACATGTTTCTTTCTTTTATTCTTTTTTTTTTCTTTTATGTTTTTTCCATCTTTGGTCAGAAACACTGTATCATGATATTTTCAGTGAACATTGCAGATTCTATGTTATGATTGTCCTCCATCCGTACAACTAACAGCCTTAGACAAAAGCTGTTTCCATGAATAAAAGTACTTTACAATATTAGATTTCCTCATGGATCACAATCACAATCAGAGGCTAATAATAAGTTTTTAAATTCATGTAAAACACTTAAAAAAAATCAATAAAATAAACCAATAATTAGTGGTATATTAAGAAACTATAAAAATTACTCACTGAAGGTTCCAAGATATAGATCTTTGTTTCCAGCTACCCTTCCAATTCGAGCTTGCCACCTTCCATGTTGGTGATGCCTGCTACGTAATAATTGAACAATGAGGGAAACCAAATTTAGAACATATTGAACTTCTTTTGTGAAAATATTATGTAAACAAAGTATAATCTAATCTGTCATCTCTAACTATGAAATTTTAAAAGGCTAACAAATTTAACTATAAATAAACGAAACTAATTTGTATTAACGAAAGATAGTTTTTATATGACAAAAGTATCCAAAGACGGAGTTAGATTAACTTTCAGAAAGGGGCCAAAAAGAAAAATTTACAATTAACAAAGAATAAAATAAAAATTTTAGAAGAGACTAAACTAAAATTTATACACAACTTGTAAAGAAAAATTTGATGGTTGGAGGAGGCTATTGTCCTCCCTTGTGTTGTATGAAGCTCCACCTCTCAAAGTACCCAAGATTAATTTTATTCATTTGTATATTGGTCAATATTTCGAACTTTCATGTGTAAATTTTCATCTTTCATGAGTATAAAGTTAGTTTCATTTATTCATGGGTAAATTTGTTAACATTATGAATTTTTATGGATAAAAATAGTAGTTTAATCTATAATATATGCTATGTAATTATTTTAGCCTATGATCAGACCTAGTTACTCCTCTGTACATTGAAGCTCCCCTTGAGAATCCGCTGCTTTTTCTGATTCCACAAAGTTGAGTCATAATAAACATTAGTAATTGAATTAGTCAAACAAGTAATACTAACATGGGTTGTTCACAAATTTACTATAACATAATAATGAAACAGTAGCAAGGATTTTACCTTCTTAAATGAGCAACATATTCTTGTCTGGTCATGTTCTTCATTTCCTCAAGTTGATTTTGATAATTTTCCAACTGTCAAATAAAGAACATGGCCAAAAAAGAGAAACAATTATAATAGGATCAATGGATCATCATATCATCAATCACTTTATTGGACTAGGACTGTCCAATGAAATTGATTAGAAAATATAATTTGAAGAGAAAAGAAAAAGCAAATTGAACTAATTAATTAATTAATCAATTATAAGTATATTACAGGGAAGTTAATGTGCGTGGAGGGTCCCCAGTACTTGAGTGCCGCCATATCATAAGCTCTCGCAGCTTTTTCTTCCATATCATAACCCCCTAAGAAATGAAAATTTTGTAATCACTTGAATAAAACGTTAATTTTGCTCTCTTTTGTTAACATCATAAGCAAAATATTAAATGATATCTTAAACTTGTAGTTAAATAATTTAGACATGAATTTGTGATAATGATGTATTAGTTTATACGTGGGAGGATTTCAAAACGTTCTGTAATATGGATAATTGGATACTTGAAGTCACAATTTTGCGAATTTAACAAAATAAAATAAGCCAAGTATTGGCCCTATAAAACACTCGGCAACTTTGTTTGAAGTAACACTGTTGCGACTTCAAAATTTGTCCGCAGCAAAAATTGAAATAATTTGTAATCAGTACTTATTCAATTTTTTTAATTTAATAATTTAATAACATATTTTATCTCATACTTTTAAATATTAATAGCTAACTAATGACTAAAAATAATAATCCTTTTTGGCCTTCTAACATTCCTTGTTACAAAAACTAATATCTCTTGCGTCATTTTCATTTTTCAACTCAAGATATTAACGTCTCTAAACTGTCCATATATTTAATCTAAGAGAATTTAATACAGCAAAAATTAAAACACTAATATTTGAAATCAGTCTCAAAAAATTTGTAGTCACGTAATTTAATCTTCAACAAATTTTAATTACTAAATCATTTTCTAAATTTTTATTTTGTTAGATATATCAATTCTTATCTTAAATTTTGATAAAAAAAATTAGACAAATTAATTTTTATTATTATTTAATAAAAGACATAATAGACTTAACATTTTTAAATCTCATATTAGTCTTTAGTGATTAAAATTTATTAAAGATTAAAATATCGGAGTAAAAAATTTTTAAAGACTAATATGAGATATTACGGATAAAAAAAATAAGGATACATATGTAGGTATTGTGAGAGCTTACCTAGATAAACTGAGATTTATGGAGCATTAGAGTTGAATTCCCCGGCAAGAGAAAAACACAAAAACAAAAAACAAAAAAACAGCAGTGAGAGATGACTGAAAAAATTGCAGATGTTACCAAAGCAGAACATAATGGAGCTGAATAGATATGTTTGACCAAAAATAAACAGAGGGAAAAATAAATAAATAAATAAATAAGAAAAGGAAAAAGTGAATGGGAACATTGTCCCTTTTTTCTCACCTTGCCTTCCTTTCCTACTTTGGCCTTCTTTCTTGCAGCTATTGTCCCATAGATGTGCTTCATATCTACCAGTCCATCTATGCCTTAACAAACAAACAAACAAACAACCTTTACACATTGAAAAAATAAATAAATAAATAACGAAAAATAAGAAGCTATTGATTGGCATATCAGTGATGAACCATATCATAGCAATGATGTTTTGCATATATCACCGACTTGGCCTTCTTTCTGAATAAACATTGCTAAAACGGAAATAAAACCAAGATAATGCTTGAAAAAATTTGTCCGAATCGTAGTTCATTACTAATTAATATACACGGTAAAGAAAATGTTGCCACGGAAATTTAGAGATGGATATTTTTTTTTGTTTTTGCTTTTAGTAATTACAAAAAGATGAAAAATTTTCTTTAGAAAAAGTAGAGTAAAATATAGTTTTAATTTTTAATATTTAGATTAAATTTTAATTTTATTTTTAATATTTAAAATGTCATATTTTTATTTAAAAGATTTTGTTTCGTTCTATTTAATCTTTTAGTCAAAATTAATTTTTTTTCTCAAAAATACTATTTATCAACTTAGACCCAAAAATAAAAATAACAATAATTGTGTATCTGTATGAAACAAGTTATAGTATCTGGAGAAGATTAGAATGGAAGGATGAGTAAACTAAGTAACAAACCTTGTTACACCTCTATACTGTGAGGTTCTTTGGCCAAACGTGTCAATGGATTTTCTATGAACAATATGCTTGTGTTGAACCTTTTCAGAACCCCTCTTCTTTGTTGCATCCATGCTGCCAACAACACTCACACGCTGCTGCGAACTCGTGACGCAGCTCGATTGCGAGCTCGGACTCATTGACAAGCTCAAAGACTGCAACTCCCCCCCATAACTCATTGTTCCAATTGAAGAAGCTCCTAATAATTCACCACCTCCATTATTATTCACCTCAATCACCCCCCAGTTCTTGAGATTGTCTGAAGCTTGCGTACTTTGCTTGTTGGAACCTTCTAGAAGCCCCTGGTAGTATGACAAGTGTGGTTGGTGGTTGTTGTTTCTGTGAAAAATGGTGTCCAGGCTGAGAGGCATTGCTTCCGCTACACCTACACTACATTCATAGTGATGATGAGGTGTCTCCATCAAATCGCCGCCACCTAACAAATTCTCCAGTTTTGGCGTTGAACTTGAACCAATCACTTCAAACCACAAAACATTTTTAGTTAATAGTATTGATACCTTTATTCACGGGCACAAAAAGAATATACAATCAGATTCACAAAACTTTCTTGTTTTTATTTATTTATTTATTTTTTGGAGGGAGCTAACCTTGTTGTGGGTGTGACCTGTTGATGAGAGGCTCCATTCCGTAGAGGGTGCCATCAGATTTATGGGGCATAACTGGAAAACCAGAATACAGGCTAACGTTACTATTATTGTTGTCAGGTTCAATTCCGTAGTAGAATCCATAGCTGCTAAGATGAGAAGCATGGTGGTTCATGTAGAAGCTTGTTGGAGGAACAGAAGCAGCAGAAGAGGAAGAAGAAGAATCAACATGATGGTGTGGAGAGAGTGAAAACCCCAACCAGTTGTTTTCATTATTAAGCTCAACACCGCCATCATCATTTTCCACTATACTCTTCATTCTCTCTCTCTCTCTAACACAAACAAAAATTGAGTTCTGTCTTAAGGGGAAAAGATATGTATACTAAAAAGCAACTCAATCATTAGAAAACAAATAAATAAGTAAGTAATTATTATAGTACTCAATAGTGTTGTTCCAAGTAGTTCCAACCCCCAGCGTTTGGGAAGAACAAGTGTAATTTGATTCTGTATTGTGTGTATGTGTGTCTTATGTGTGTGAATATATAAAACAAAAAGAATGGAATGTGGTTACAGGAAGGAGCAAGGGAATGGTTACTTATTGATCGTTCCCGCATTCCATGGGGATCTGTGTCTGAGAAAGACCTTCGCTTTTGCTTTATTCTTATTCTACGCTCCTCTTCCCCACCCACCCTTTTCCCTTTCTCTTTGCCTTACTACTCTCACTACCTCTCTGGATTATACAATTTACTCTCATTCAAAATCAATTTAAATGTTCTTGTTATCCATTAACAAGCCCCATCTTGCACCTTATTGCACAAAACACGTACATCTCTTTCTTTTTCTTTTTCAAGTAATACTTGGAAACGCTAATCTTAGGGAGAAATAAAAAAATTATTTTATTTAAGATTTATTAATTTTAATAAATATTAATTAAGATAAAAATTTTACTATTTTTTGTTATTTTTTTTGTTATCAAATATTTTTGTATTTTAAATAAGTATATAATATTTTTTTTACTTTAGTTAACGCGTGTGTTAATGTTACTAATTTAAAAAAAATTAATTTTTTGACGGATAATAATAATAACCTTAACATATATTCTAAGCTAAATACTAAAATTTTAGTCAAATAATTTAATTGATAATAAATTTTAATTATAAAACCAATTATCAACTTTTTACCTATTAGACAAATTAATTTTTATATCAAATTATTCTCTTAAAAATTAACAAATTTAATCAATTTTGTATTCATTATCATTTATAAAATATTACAATTTTATATTAGTCTCTCCATGTCTACTTAAGTGAATTTTGTTAGCTTTTAATAGAAAAATTTGATGTGTAACAAAATAAAAATAAATGAATGATTAATTATTTAATAGTTAAAATTTGTTAAAATTAAAATATTTGATTAAACATTCACTAAACTAATTTAAAATATCTTTTAAGGCAACTTTGGAGTTTGTTCTCAAATTATGCCATTATATATATTGTACTACATTACATATTCTTGCAAATATAAGTAAAATAATTATAGGACAAAATTCTTAATAATGGATTTTTTCTTTAATTTGTTAATTTATAAAGATATCAAAATAAACTAACCTAGATTAATCAAATAATTAATTTATTAATTTATTTAAATAAATATTAAAAATTCAAATTTTATAACAAATTAATTTTTGATGTATCAAATTAAAAAAAGAGACTCACTCACGTAAAGACATTTAAAACATATTTTTTTATAGATATTTTTTAGCCACTAAAATTTAATACATATGCATGTAATGAATTAAATCGTATTAGTTTTGTTAAAATTAGTTTGGACAAATTAATTTGACTAAAAAATTAGTAAACCAAATTTTGAACCAGCCTATATTAATATTTTTTTATAACAAAATGACTATAATATTCTTATCGAAAATGACTAAAATACTTTTATTATATATATATATATATATTAATTTTGAAAATTCTAAATTCTAATATTTCTCTTCTCTCTATCCCGTTATGATTAGAATTTAAGATTTTTAAAATATATATATAATAAGAATATTTTAATTATTTTTTATAATAAAAATATTGTAATTTTATAAAAAAAATATTAATTTAGATTAATTTAAAATTTAATTTATTAATTTTTTAATTAAACAAACAAGCACGATGCCGACGTCTAGATCCAAGTCAATGGGGGGTGTGTGTAATAAAGAAGAGAAGAGATAAATGGGGCTTGCTTGTTGCATCTGATCATGTAATTAATGTGATGAGTACATACGTAGAGGAGGTTGAATTAGATATTGTGATTACAGTTTGAGTAGACAAAGTATGTCCCTCCCCATCAAGTCACTTCAAAACAGTTTTACAGATCCGTGCTATGTTATGTGCTCTCTGGACCCCTACAAATACACTTTGCAACTACATAGAGTATAGGTATCTGCCACCAATGCATAGTTTTATAGCCTCATGGAGCTGCTGCTGCTGCTATTGCTGCTCCATGCATTGCGACGTCGTTTCCATCCTCAGCTCTGTTGTCCACTTCTCCTAATACCTCCCTCGCTGCATACAAACAAATAACCCATCCTCTCAGATTAGTCTCCTCCCTCTGCCATAGGCTGATTAATTTTGATATGGAAAAGGTTTTGGTGATGTGCATTGAAATGGGTGTTTCACCAAATTTTGCACTGCTATGGATATATAACAAACGCAAGTTGCGTTTTTTATGGTTCACAATTAATTTTTTTTTGCTTTACAATTGAATGGAGACAAACGCATGTTGCGTTTGTGGAATTGGAATTAAAAAAAATTTTTTAATATAAAACGCATGATGCGTTTGTGAATTTGATGGGCTCAGAAATTTTTTTGGGCAGAGTAAATCGCATGTTGCGTTTTATTTGGTCCAAAAATTTTTTTGAAGTCCATAAAACGCAGGTTGCGTTTTATATGTAATATAATATTATAATGAAGAACTTTGCCTATAAATTGCTAACTCAGCTATCTCAAACTCGTACCTCACTCCTAAATTTCTCACTTGTGCCCCCTTTCACCTTTCATTCGTTCATGCATCTCTTAATTGTGAGATTTTTTGGGTATTAGAAGGGTTAAAAAAGTGAGATTATGGAAGGTATTGCAAATATACGAGTGTATTATAACGGTGAGGTTATATCGAACACACACGAAGGAGTGACTTTTGTTTGTGAATGTCCGTTTTCATTTGCTATTCCATATACCACGAGTTTTGTGGAGTTGCAAAATGGTATTTGTGTCAACATACCAAGTCACATTTCGAAAAAGGTGAGTTATATTTTGTACAGGAGTCCTGTACAAGTATTTGGTGGGCTGATACAGTTTCAAATAATGGCTATCACTGACGATGCAAGCATGCAGAGGATGTTCTGTATTTATCAACAAACCCGATTTCAGGTGCCGCTAATAGAGCTGTACGTTGAGTTTGAACAGCATACGGGGGTGGACGAGTTTGACGAGGAGGTCAACATTAACGAGTTTGGGGATATAGGCTGGGAGGAAGATAACGACGACAGTGAAGAGGAGTTCGAAGCCAACTATGAAGTCGATGACGAAAACGATGACGGAGATCTGGCAGGCAATCCGGCGGTGCCAAATGAAGCGCATGCTGTTATAAGCCAGCAGTCGTTTGGTGTTCCGTCTTTTATGCGGACTCTTGATCTCGAAGCCATGCATGCCCCAGAATTTCCTGAGTATGCGAATATGGGTATGTTATATTATGGTTATTAATTCACGTTACCACTAGTGTCCATTTTATTTGCCTTGTCTGACTGATGGTGGTGCGCTTATCGTTGGTGAAGGCAACGCTGCGGCCGAAGATGGTGAATTCAGTGTCGGAATGGAATTTGGCTCTAGAGAGTCGGTGATATCTGCAATCAAAAGCTACACTATCTCTAGAGGAGTTGATTACACTGTGTATGAGTCTGAGCCGCAGACATTCTATGCGAAATGCAAGGGTTATGGTGCCGGGTGCGATTGGCTTATCCGAGCTAGTTTGATTCGAAAGAAAGCTTGTTGGGAGATCAGGAGATACAATGGCAAACACACGTGCACCATGGGAACTATCTCGCAAGATCATGCCAAGTTGGACTCAGACACAATTGCAGATGCCATTAGGCCGTTGGTCGAAGCAGATCCGTCCATAAAGGTGAAGTCTATTATTGCAGAAGTTCAGTCAAAGTTCAACTACACTATCAGTTACCGCAAGGCTTGGTTGGCAAAGCAGAAATCTGTCGCAAAAGTTTTTGGTGGTTGGGAGGTTTCTTACCAGACTCTGCCAGTTTGGTTGAAAGCAATGACTGCAAAGATGCCAAGGTCTCGTGTTCAAATAAAGACGCTCCCTGTTTACCGTGAGAGTGAGGAGGTACAAGGTGTAAGAGTTCTTCAACGCGTTTTTTGGAGCTTCTATCCGTGTATAGTAGCATTCCGACACTGCAAGCCACTGGTGCAGGTTGATGGGACACACCTGTACGGAAAATATAAAGGTGCGCTTCTAGTTGCCGTTGCACAGGATGGGAACCAGAACATTGTGCCTATTGCGTTTGCAATAGTCGAGGGTGAGACGGCAGACGCGTGGGAGTTTTTCCTAAGCAACCTGCGGAGATATGTTGTACCATCGATGGCGTCGGCATTATTTCTGACCGCCATAACTCCATCGACGCAGCAATAGCTCGCAGCAACGGTGCATGGTCACCGCCAAGAGCGTGGCACATGTACTGCATCAGGCACATCGGTTCCAACTTCTTAAGGAGGTTCAAGGCTCCGTATTTGCATAAACTCGTGGTTAACACAGGTATTTGATTTCGTTGTTATGGTTCTGTTCCTATTAATTTCGTGCAACTTGCTTATGATTAAATGGTTTCTCCAATAGGATATTCTAGGACGGAGCAAGAGTACAACAAAAACTACCAAAGGCTGAGAGAGCGGGGTGAGGCGTATGCGCAATGGTGTGATGAGATCGGTGTTCAGAGATGGGTGTTGGCATTCGACGGGGGTCATCGTTGGGGACATATGACGACAAACTTGGTAGAGTGCATAAATTCTGTCCTGAAGGGTGCACGCAACCTTCCTGTGACTGCCATTGTTAGGTCTACTTTCTATCGGTTGAACGAATTGTTCACTCGGAAGAGCACCGAGGCTCATGAGCATGTCCGCAATGGATTCACATATTCAGAATTTGCCACCAAAAGAGTCGAAGAAAGTTTTCGACGTGCAGGCAACATTGTGGTCAATAGGTTCGACAGGCGCAACGAGATGTTTGAGGTTCGCGAAATGCAAGATGGTTCCATTCACACCGTTAATCTCGCGCAAC
>NC_029772.3:21316638-21317709 GCF_000817695.3 Arachis duranensis | reverse complement strand
TTGTATAAGATAAAATTTAACTATATTAAATATAAAATACATATTAAAAATAAATTAAATTATATATATTTATACAAAAATATATAGTAATTTTTTTTTGTGTGTACGTAATATTTTTTTTATAAAGTTACACTTATTAATATTAATTTAAAGAACTGTCAAAAACAAATTAAAATATTAATCCAAAGAAAATTTGAAAAGATTCATTTTTTATTTATTTGAGCATAGCATACAATTACCAATAGGGTTAAACCACTATTTCTGATTTTCAATCTGAGTGATCTGCTCATCTTTTCTTTTTCTTTTCCTTTCCCTTTTTAATTCGGTGGGTATCTCAAGGAAGCCATACTATGAAGGAATCATATGATACTTCCTATTTTTTTTTCCTCTCGGGTCAAATTCGATAATTTTAGTCCAATAGATACTTATTTTCTAGTTAAATTCGTCACTAGATTAGGAACTTAGAAAAATGCTTCATGGTTTTATAACAGTTTTTATATATATGACTTATGGAAATTTAACTCGGTAGATATAAACCGAGTTTAAGGTTTTATCCGTAACATAAGTTTAAATTTAAATTTTTTCCTTGAAAGATCGTATCATTTATAAAAGGTAAATGCTACTATGTTCTCTTTAAAATAAAAGATAAATTACTTTGTAATATATATAATGTCTATAATTATAATTAGAGAAAATTCTACTCTTTTTTTCTGTAAAATGCTACAATGACACTTTCTTTCCTTCAATTTTATAAATATACATTCTCTTTCTTTCTAACTTTTAAAAAATCTCATCTTTAATCCATTTTAAACTTTTTATGTTAATTAATATTAACTTTATCTATTTTTTAAGAAAAAAATTATTTTTAAAAAAAATACCAATTTGCAAAAATTTTATTTTTTATCATTATGCTTACCAAAATATTCTTTAATAAATTATTTTTTTATTAATTAAATGGTATTTTTACCAAAATATTTTAAAAAAATTAATAATTAAATTATTTTTTTAAAATACTCTTCAATAATTTTGTAATTATTAAATTATGATTTTATTTATTTTCGTTAAAAATTA
>NC_029772.3:21289417-21316592 GCF_000817695.3 Arachis duranensis | reverse complement strand
ATTAAAAGATATTTTAATAAGTAAAATTTAATGATGAAAAATAAAATTTTTGTTATTGGATATTTTTTTAGAAAATAATTTTTTTCTTTAAAAATAGATAAAGTTAACATTAGTTAACTTAAAAAGTTTAAAATGGATTAAAGATGAGGCTTTTTAAAAGTTAGAAGGGAGGCGGGGAATACACATTTATAAAATAGAGGGGAGAAGAGTGTCATTTTAACATCTGACATGGGAGGAGAGTGGAATTTTCTCTTATAATTAAGTTGAATGTTAACCATAATAATTAAGTATATGTTTTCTACTTTTCTTTCTCTTTTTTTGTGATTATTTAAATAGCTTAACACCACCAGTCTATGGTAGTGGTGGCGGCTGTCACCGCTAGAAAAAATTTTTTGCAGTAAACTCACAAACCCATCAATAAGGTGCAAGTACGTATTTTGCTCGTTACACGTGGTAACATTTGTGCTACCGAAGTACAGAGAAAATCTCTGCTACATAGGCGCAACTCCTTTTCAACCTCAGCGTACATCCACTATGCCTCCTCCACCCTCTTTTGTATGGTGATAACATCTTCGGAGTTCACTATCCACAAAACTTTTGTCCCATAAAAGTTATTAAAAATCTTGTGCATAATTGTCATCTCATCTTGCAAATCCTATTGATCTCCACCTCATCGACAACAATGTCTTTAATCTCATGAGATTTTGAATTTACCATCCCTTGAAATTTGTATTTGGCATCAAACAACAATGTCTATAACTATGTTTATGACACGAAAATCTAAAGAATCTTTATTTTCAAATGTCGTTATGACTTCTATCATCACAGATCATAAGTTCTCCTCTACCTTTAAGTGCATCAATTGCATTCGTAAAGATCTCTTTCACGTTATAAAACTCACTTTCAATATATATATTACAAAAGATAATTTACCATATTATATGTATGTAAAATTAATTATTAAACTAATTATTATATATTATTTTATATATTTTTAATATATATCTTATATTTTTAAAATATATTCTATATAAATGAATAATTTGATAAATAATTTTTTTAGTATAAGTTGCATTATTTATTAGTCTAAATTTTAAAAACAAAAAAATTTATATTTTTTGCCGTCGAAAAAACGCAAAAATTACATTTCTTATTACTTGCATATGTTAATTAGAAATATAAAGGTACGGTGTTAGAATTTTTGAATTCTTTAAATTTACGATGTCCATATCAAATCATTAAAAAATATACTAGAGTTATATATCTGAATATATGAATATGATTAAAAGACTTTAATTTTTTATCTTAACATAATTTTTAATTATTTTTAAATTATTATACTCTTATTTTTAATGTGTTGGTTTTTTATCTTTCTCGAATAAAGCATGTTAGAATCTTTTTAAAACTAAATAACAACTCTCTCATGGGCAAGTATTATATGAATATTTTAGTATATATTGGAGACTAAAATTTTGATCTCTATTTATATTTAACTTTTAATTTTTATTAGACTCTAAAAGCCTAAGTAAAAATAGAACTATTGATTTTTTTTTCTATTAAAATTCAAACTGGTAAATAATCTTGACCATTTTTTAGTATAAAATATAAAATAATTAATATAATTCTATTTTTATATGTATATAGCCCACAAAATATACTAAATTTAGAATTAAAATTAACAATAGTTAATGATCATAAGCATTAGTTGAGCTATGAATTAATAGCCTAAATTGTTAATTTGTTAGTGTGGCTTTATGTTTATGTTTAAGGGTTGCATGCCAAAGAATTAACAAGTGAAAAGTCCAAAACAAAATCGGGACAAAATTATTTTCCGTTTCACTGCACCATGCTAAGGAACCTTGGAATGTTAGGTTGTTGCTATTTAGAACTATAGAAAAGAAATAATAATGACAACATCTTAGTACAAATAAGAATTAAAGACATGGAAAACATCACAACATCACACTTGGCAAAATCACATAGGAGCAAGGACAATATACGAGAACTATGGCAAATGGCATACAAATGCAAATTTTACTTTTCTGAATTTTTCATTCACCTATATATTTTGCATATTTAGAATTGAATAGCTGGAAAAGAGAAAAGAGATTCACGTATCCAGCAACATTCTTCTTCTTCGAAGCATTCTTTTTTCCGTTTTCATTCTTACATAGAAATATTGTTTTTATTTTTCTTTGATTAGAAAATATTATCTTTAATAATATTGTCTTTGAAAATCTCCTGAAAATGCTCAATATATATCTTTTGGTGTTCAAAAAGATATATTACATATCTTTGCTAGAAAAGTGCATGCAATATTTCGAGAAGAAATTAGTGATTCTAAATTTTGTATAATTATTGATGAAGCAAGAGATGAGCCAAAATGAGAACAAATGTCTGTAGTTTTGAGATTTGTAAACAAGCACGATTGTGTTCAAAAAAGATTTTTTGATCTTATATATATTTCTGATACATATTCTTTGACATTGAAAACAGAAATTTCATCAGTTCTTTTTCGTCATAATCTTGATGTCCAAAATTATAGGGGATAAGGGTACAATGGAGTTAGTAATACGCGTGGTGAATGAAATAGATTGCAAGCTCTATTTTTGAAAGATTGCCCTTTTGCCTATTACATTCATTGTCTTGCTCATCGATTATCATTAGCATTTGTTTCTACAGCCAAAGAAGTTTGTCATGTTCATCAATTCTTTTCAAAACTTACACTAATTGTGAATGTTGTGACTGTTTCTCCTAAACATCATAATCAGTTAAGGGTTGCTCAAGCAAATAATGTTGCAAACTTAATTGGCAATGATCAAATTGTGACAGGTAGTGGACTTAATCAAATTGGTACTTTGCAAAGAGTTGGAGATACAAGATAAGGTTCTTATTTGAATTCTGTATGTAACTTGCTACGCATGTTTGATGCTACTTGTGAAGTTCTTGAATAATGTACCGAAGAAGGTAATTTCTCCACTTGTGGTGATGCTAGTGCTGCTTATGATGCTATCTGATGAGTGGATATTTTATACGTTTTTTGGCATCATTTTCATATAGTTTTTAGTATGTTTTGTTTAGTTTTTATTAAAATTTTATAGTTTTAGTGTTAAATTCACATTTTTGGATTCTACTATGAGTTTTTGTGTTTTTGTGCAATTTCAGGTATTTTCTGGCTGAAATTGAGGAACTGGAGCAAAAGTCTGATTCAGAGACAGAGAAAGCATTGCAGATGTTGTCCAATTGCAATTTCATGCATTTTCTGGCTAAAATTGAGGAGCTGGAGCAAAAGTCTAATTCAGAGACAGAGAAAGTGATGCAGATGCTGTCATGATCTGACCTCCTTGCACTCGAAAGTGCTTTTATGGAGCTACAGATGTCCAAATGGAGCGTTCTCAATGGCTATAGAAAGCTGACTTCTAGAGATTTTCAGCAATGTATAATAGTTCATACTTTGCTTCAGATTAGAAGGCCCAAAACTAGCGTCCAACGCCCGCTTCCTGCCCCCTTCCAGGCGTCCAGCGTCCACAAAGCAGAGAACAGCATCCAAATGCCTAGAGAGGACCCCTAGCCAGCGTTCAACACCCAAAGAGCCTCACAGCACGTGGATCTCATCAAGGCTCAACCCAAACACTCATCAAGTGGGCCCTAGAAGTGGATTTTAGCACTAAAAAGACTGATTTACCCTTACTAGTCAATTGTTTAGTATTTAAGGGATTAGACTTATGTTTTAAGAGACCTTTTCAAAGACTTTTACACCATATTTGAGTTTTACCATTGTATTTTCCTTTGAATATGAGTTTCTAAACCTCTGAGGTTGAGGGGAGGAGCCCTGTTGAGTCTTATGAATTAATTAAAGTATTACTGTTTCTCTTCGATCCGTGTTCGATTTATTTCTAAGATGTATACTCATTCTTCAATATGATGAATAGGATGATCAGTGACAATCAGCTCTGTTCATCATAGTAGGACCGCGTGCCTGACAACCACTCGTGTCTACTTAGATTCGTGTGAATACGTGACTGAAAAGCGCAAACCGCCAGCTTGATTATACATATCTCAGACGGCTAATCCACGACTTTATTGGGAACTTCTCGAGACACCAGTTTAGCCAATTTTCGAGGAGATTAGGGTCTTTGTGGTAGAGGCTAGAACCAAAAGAAGCAGTATTCTCTGATCCGAAAGATTCGACCTTGTCTGTAGCGTTTTGAGTTAGATCACCAAGAAAATGAACTGCTAGAGCTTCACCCTCGTTCAGATTGAATGACCACGGCCAATGGCGTTTGATCTGAAAATAGGGGAGATCGATGACCACGGCCCATGGCGTTGATCACATATAGCCTGCCATAAAAGAGATCATTCACAAGCAAAGAAGACAGTAATACCAGAGTTAATTTAGAAAGACAAAGCAACTCCAATCCTTAACCATATTCCTATTACTGATTGCCTTTGTCTCAATCTAACAAACTTCTGATTTCACCTGACTAAGACGTGCAAGATAACCATAACCTGTTTCAAACCACAATTCTCGTGGGATTGACCCTGACTCACTCAGGTATTACTTGGACGACCCAGTGCACTTGCTGGTACAACTGTACGAAAGTGTGGAGATTCGTGCACCAAATTTTTGGCGATGTTGCCGGGGATTGTTCGAGTTTGGACTACTGATGGATTGTCTTGTTCCCTAGATCAGGTAATTTATTTTATTTTGTTGAGTCTTTTATTTTTATTTTCTTCTTCTCTATTTAAAAAAAAAACCAAAAATATTTTTCAAAAATTTTTATTTTCTTTGTTTAATCTTTATTCTTGGTTTGAGTCTTTTGCTTCTGTTCTTGGTTAAATTTTCGTTCCCTTTGAGCTTTTCTTTCAAAAATTTTTCAAAATAGTTTCTTTATTTAAATCTTGTTTCAATTTTTAAGTTTGGTGTCTTCTTATTGTTTTTCTTTTAATTTTTCAAAAAATTGTGTCTAGTTTTCAAAAATTTTAAGTTTGGTGTCCTTTATATGTTCTTGTGTTCTTTGAATTTCTTCAGCCTTGTTCTTAGTGTTCTTTTTAATCTTCAAAGTGTTCTTGTATTTTCTTTTTGTTTTGAACTTAAAATTTTTAAATTTGGTGTCCCTTTATGTTTTTCCTTTCAAATTTTCGAAAACTTGGGACATTAAATATAAAAATTTTAAGTTTTGTGTCTTTTACTTATTTTTCTCTTTTCTCATTAAATTCAAAAATAAAAAATATCTTTTCTATCTTAATAATAACTTTATTTTCGAAAATTTTAAATAAAAATTCAGATTTTAATTTCAATTTTTTTGTATCTTATCTTATCTTAGTTTTAAATTTTCAAAAATCAATTTTTTTCAAAATAAAAAATCTTATCTTTTTCAAATTCTTATCTTATCTTTTTCAAATTTCAAAATTCAAATTTTTAAAATTAAATCTTTTTAAAAAAAATCAAATTTCAAATCTTTTTTGTTTCTTATCTTATCTTTTCTAATCTCAAATTTTAAAATCAAATCTCTTTTAAATCTTTTTAATTTCTTATCTTATCTTTTCTAATCTTTTTTAATTTCAAATTTTTAAATTCAAATCTTTTCTTATCTTATTTCTTATCTTATTTTATTTTGAAATCTTTTCTTAATTAATTACTTATCTTCTCTCTCTTCTTTTTCAAAACTTCCTAACTACTTCTTCTCTCTCTTATTTCAAAAGTTATTCTCTTCTTCTCTCTCTTCTATTTTCGAAATTCACAATTAAATTTTCAATTCTTTTTAATTTATTAACCTTAATTTTTGAAAATTAATTATTAAATAAAAAAATATTTTAATTCCTAATTACTTCTATTTATTCGAACTTCTCTTCTCCTATTTTCAATGTATTCTTCTTCTCTCTCATCTTCCATCTTCACTTTTCTATCTTCTTCTTCTTTCTTCACATTTCACTGGGAGCCTTCTATACTCAAATTAGACATAGAAGCTTCCTTTCTTTCTTTCTCTTCTTCTTTTCTTGTTTATGACCAGGAATAGGGATAAAGAACCTCTCTTTAATCTTGATCTTGAACCTGAAAGGACTTTGAAGAAAAGCTTACAACAAGCTAGAGCACAAAACTCCAGAAGAAACCTTTTCAGAAAACTTTGAACAAGAAAAAGGAGACATGGCCAAACCTGAAGGTGATGCTGGAAAGGTTCTTGGTGACTTCACCATGCCTACCTCTGACTTTTATAGCAGAAGTATCTCTGTACCTGCAATTGGAGCTAACAATTTTAAGCTTAAGCCTCAGTTAGTCTCTCTTCTGCAATAGAACCGCAAGTTCCATGGACTTCCAACGGAAGATCCACATCAGTTCTTAGCTGAATTCTTATAGATCTGTGATAATGTAAAGACTAATGGAGTAAATCCTGAAGTCTACAAGCTTATGCTCTTTCCATGCTTTTTTGACTAAATTCTTTTCTCCTCAAAGGATAAGCAAAATTAGAGTGGAAGTTCAAACCTTCAAATTAAGAGAAGGTGAATCCATCTATGAAGCTTGGAAAAGATACAAGCAACTGATCACGAGATGTTCTCCTGATATGCTCTCAGAATGGTCTATCATAGGCGTGTTCTATAATGCTCAGTCTGAGATGTCCAAAATCACATTGGACAGCTCTGCAGGTGGATCACTCCACTTGAGGAAAACACTTGCAGAAGTAAGAGAACTCATTGAGATGTTTGCAAATAACCAATTCATGTACACCCCTGAGAGGAATCCGACAAACCATGGAATCTCTCAGAAGAAAAGAGTTCTTAAAGTTGATACTCTGAATGCCATATTGGCTCAGAACAGGATCTTGACCCAGCAGGTCAATATGATCTCTCAGCATCTGACTGGAATACAAACTGCAGCTGGCAGTACTCAAGAAGTATCTCCTAATGTGGATGCTTATGATCCTTAATGAGCGGATATTTTATACGCTTTTTGGCATACTTTTCATATAATTTTTAATGTTTTATTTAGTTTTTATTAAGATTTTATAGGTTTTAGTGTTAAATTCACATTTTTGGATTTCACTTTGAGTTTGTGAGTTTTTATACCATTTCTGGTATTTTCTGGCTGAAATTGAGGAGCTGGAGTAAAAGTCTGATTCAGAGACAGAGAAAGCACTGCAAATGTTGTCCAAATCTGACATCCTTGAACTATGAAGGAATTTTCTGGAGCTACCGAAGTCCAAATGGAGCATTTCTGACCGCTATAGAAAGTTGACTTCTAGAGCTTTCCAGCAGATTATAATAGTCCATACTTTGTTTTTGATTAGAAGGCCCAAAACTGGCGTCCAACCCCAGCTTCCTGCCCCCTTCCTGGTGTCCAGCGCCCAAGGAGCAGATCCCAGCATCCAAATGCCCAGAGAGGATCCCCTAGCTAGCGTTTCAAGCCCCAGAGACCTCATAACACATGGATCTCATCGAAGTTTAGCCCAAACACTCACCAAGTGGGTCCCAGAAGTGGATTTTAGCACTAAAAAGATTGTTTTACCCTTACTAGTCATTAGTTTAGTATTTAAGGGAGTTTATTTATGTTATTCGAACACTTTTTAAATCTTTACCATACTTTACACGTTACTATTATATTTTCTTTGATTATGAGTTTCTAAACCTCCTAGGTTGAGGGGAGGAGCCCTGCTGAGTCCTATGAATTAATAAAAGTATTACTGTTTTTTTCTTCGATCCGTGTGTGATTAATTCTAAGATGTATATTCGTACTTCAACATGGTTAATAGTATGATCAGTGACAATCACATCTGTTCATCATACTTAAACAAACATGCCTGACAAACACCCGCGTCTACTTGGGTTCGTGTGAATACTTCAGTGGAAAGCACTAACCGCCAGCTTGAATTATACATCTCTCAGACAGCTAATCCATGACTTCATTGGGGACTTATCGAGACACCAGTTCAGCCGATTTATGGGGAGATTAGGGTCTCTAGGGTAGAGGCTAGAACCCAATGATGCAGCATTCTCTTATCCGGAAGATTTGACCTTGTCTGTGCCATTTTAAGTAGGATCATTAAGGAGAATAGACTGTATGCGCTTCATCCTCAAGCAGAGATGGATCCACACTAACCATGTGGTTCAGATCCGGAGGAGTATTGACGACCTCTCAATAAAGGCGTTACTCACTTATAGCCTGCCATTGAAGAGATCACTCATAAGCAAAGAAGACAGTAATACCAGAGTTAATTCAAAAAGGTTAAGCAACTCCAATCCTCAATAATAACCCTTTTACTGAATTCATTGACAAAATACCTTACACCCTTCTCTCATATTCCATTTTATGCAATTAAAAATAATATACCAACATCTCCTACTTTTTCAACTGCCTGAATAGGACCTGTAGGATAACCATAGCTTGCTTCAAACCACAATTCTCGTGCGATCGACCCTGACTTAATTAGGTATTACTTGGACGACCCAGTGCACTTGCTGGTACAACTGTACAAAGGTGTAGGAATTCGTGCACCAATCCTAATCAAGCCACCATGACTTACATGAGAGAACCCTGTGGAAACACCTACAATCTTTAATGGAGGAATCATCCTAACCTTTCATGGAAGGATCAACAGAAACCTCAAAAAGGTTTCAATAACAATCAAGGTGGAAGGAACCAAAATAAGTTCAATAACAGACCACCATTCCCATATTCTCAAGGGAACATGGAAACCCTAAGCAGAGCCTCTCTGACTAAGTCACTCTGGTTTCCAACCTCTCTAAGACCACTCATAGTTTCATGAATGAAACAAGGTCCTCCATTAGAAATATGGAGTTAAAGTTGGTCAGCTGAGCAAGAGGATCCCTGAGACTCCTCATGACACTCTTCCCAATAACACTGAAGTGAACCCAAGAGAAGAGTGCAAGGCCATAACCTTGGAGCTAGAGGCCGAAACTAGAGAGAATAGGAAGGCATTGAATGCCACTGAAGAAGGTTTCACTAGGCATTCAAAGACCACAATGGCAGCAAGCTTGGCACTGAACGCCAGTGAGGAACTCCTCACTGGGCGTTCAACGCCCATCCTGGCAGCAGAGCTGGCATTGAACGCCAGCCAGAGAGCACTGGCTGGGTGTTCAACGCCCAAATATACAAGCACTCTAGCACTGAACGCCAGTGAGGAACTCCTCACTGGGCATTCAAAGCCCAAGCAGGCAGGCACTGAATGCCCAATGACGAATGCCAGTGATGATTTCTATTTACAATTAAATCATCTCCCATTGGGCTTGACATGGAGATTAAAGAGGAAGATACCTCACTTCCCACAAGCTTGGTGAGCAATGAAGAAGAGAAGGAATTGGAAGAAAGCCACCAAGAAGAAAAATTGGAAGAAGTGGTACAAGCAACTAGCCCCCCTATATATGATGATTCCGCATCAACATATGATCCTTTTGAGTTTGAGGAATCAAACTCAAAAGGATGAGGTAGACTTCACTAGACCTCCTATCTATGACTTGAGTGGTGTGGAAGAGCTTGAAGACATTGGTGAAGAAGAATGTAAACTTGAGAAAACTTGGCAAGAGGTAGAGCTTGAAGAACCTTGCCAAGTGAGAAGATGGGCCGGAGTGGAGCATGCGTTATCAAGACCGTTAGGAACTTCTCTTCCTAGGCTACCATCTAATCCTTCATTTGAGTGGGTAAAACTTCTAACTCTTAGTTTTATTCTTCCACTTGAATTTGGTTTGCTTGAAACGGATGGCCAACTTAGGGCACTTTGTGGAATTAAGCGTAAGAGGAAGATGTTTAGTGGTTGGCGTAGTAAGTCTAGGCTCATCATCGTTGAAGTTTCAAGGAGGGGATACAAAGGTTGGACTAGTGCTCAATTGAATGGGTCTAGGAGGGTAGTTTGGTGCCACAATGAGAATCCGACTTTCTTGCCACCCGGAAAGAATTACCATGATCAACTAGAAGATGGGTGTGAAAACAAAGTATGGGATCTCGGATCACACAAAGAGGATCAAGGTTGGGAGCCCATGATTTGTGAAGAACTCCATCAAAGCTTGGAGTTATTAGCTTTAAATGATGAAGCACAATGGAAGTCCAAGCATTGGTAGATGTTCAAGGATGGATTCAAGCACAAGCCACCTTGATAAGGAACTCCCCAAATGTCCAACTTAAGGACTTAAACTAAAAGTGCTAGGTGGGAGACACCCCACCATGGTAAACTCTTTCCATTATCTTATAGATTTGATTAATAAGTTATATGAGTTGCCATTGTAGGTAGTTTTCCTCTTCATATAGTCTTATTTCAATACTTTGGTTGTTAGTTGCTCGAGGTGCAAGTTATGTTTGCTTTGTGTTTGAAAATTCTTCGAAACCCAAAATATTTTTGTTAATTTTGCATTTTTGTTAGTTTTGAGTTGTAGGTAGTGTTAGGAGGATTTTAAACTATTTTTGGTGTTTCTGAAAAAAAAGGGGGGGAGGGGCGGCACGCGTACGCGTCGATGAGTCAATGCAGGTCCCATACACTTTCTAGAGAGTTGTGCCCATTTCACGCCCATTTTTGTACCTTTGGCACAGTTCCAACCCACGCATATGCGTCGATTCGCAAACTCCCCAACTACGCGCACGCGTACATTACGCGCACGCGTACGCGTTGATGCGTAAAGTGCGGCACCCACACATTGCTCCCAAGAGTTATGCTAACCTCGTGCAAGAATTGTACTTCTGGCACGATTCTCAATCCACTCGTACGCGTACATTACGCGTACGCGTCGTTCAGCACTCTCTCCCTATGCACATACGCATGCATAGCGCTTCCGCATCGATTCCTTTTCCGACCACCCATGTGCACGCGTGCTCTGCGCGTACGTGTGGATTCGAAATCAATAACCCCCATCAACGCGCAAGCCCTAGTGCAAACGCGTTTTTCACTCCCTCTCTGTCAACCCCTTCTTCTTCCTCCAAACACAAACCTCCATTACCGCTTCCAAGTTCTTCAAACCACCACCACCGGCCACCATTCCGGCGACAGCACTGCCGCCTACCACCACTTCCCTCTCTTTCCTTATTTCTTTCTTCTTTCCGCTCCTTATCATCTCCCCTTTCTCTTTCTATCTTCCTCGACCGTTTTGGCTCCGCAACTGCCAGAACCACCACGGCCCTCTATTGCCGCCGGCGGACCTCTTTCACCCATCCCACATCCTCTCTTTCTCACTTCGCCTTGATAGAGGAGAATCTCTGCTCCCAGTTCTGCATCGCTCTCTGCGTCTCTGCCCTGCCTTTTACTATCCCAGCGCCACCGCTCACTCACCAGGACGCCGCCATCTTGAGGCGGCACTGATTCCATCTCCCTCCTTTTCCGGTTCTATTTTTGCCTCTGCTTCCAGGTTACCCTGCATCTCTTTTCTTCATTTCCTGTTCTGTTTAGGTAATATTAGCTTAGTTTAATTTATGTTTGCTTAGGTTAGATAGAATTGCATGCGGTTAGGTAACTAGGTTGTGGTTAGAGGATTCTAGGCCTGATAACTACTCCGTTCCTGTTGTCTGAATTGGTGAATTTTCTTTGGTCCTGATGGTGATGTTGATGTGTTAGACTTGTATGTTGTTAATTCTGAATCTGCATATTGATTGCTGCTGCTAGGCTGATATAAGTTGCTTTATTTTTCTTGTTGATGCCTCATTCATATGAATTCTCTTGCTCTCCTTGCTGATTGATCAGTCTTGGATTCATATGTGTGAATTTTGCTGCTATTTGTTTTCTAGGAATGCCCAAATTACTACCGAAATGCTGCCAAAATTTCTTGTAAAGTAATCTGTTGTTAACTTGCAATTTAGGGGCTGCACTTGGCACTTTTTGGTCTGAAAATTTATTTATTTTACACCAAGCAAATAGTACCTTGATTAACTAATCCATCTGAACCTTCTTGTGTTGTCAACATTTCAAGTTAAGTCAAATGCTTTATGACTCCTTGGTTAAGGCTCAATTTTCAACTTACTTGACCAATGAAGCTAATGCCAAAGCTCACCATTTGATTTAAACTTGTCTTTCTTGATAAAGGTTCGTACATTTATCACAATTGGTGCCTCCCACTAGTATGAACCGTTTCGAACTCGAATTGCTTTCAACTTTCTTTTGGTCACACTATGTGCTAATCCGAAATTGTTCCTAACACCAATTGTTACAAACTTAGTGACCATGGATATTGATGATGAACTGCTCTTCTATTCTATGCATTCATGCAATTTATACTTCATCATCAACGACTCGCATCATCCTCATGAATGTGAGCGTGCTTGTTTCTTGTGATTTGTGAACTTCTCTTGGTTATGCTCCATCATTGTCATACCACTAATATCTAACCGCCTTTCTAACTTTTAACTTGCTTAATTCTCTAATTGTTCAAATTAACCCTTTCACATTCTTTTGGGTATGACAATTGTGGTTGCTTAACAAAACAAGCACCTTGCTAGCATTGCTTAAATTCTTGGTTTGCTTCCTATTTGGTGTTTGATTTCTATTTTCTTGCATTCCAAGAATTTTTTTCTTCAACTCACTTCATGAATATGTCAATCCTCTTGTTCTCTGTTATCAGTCTGTGGCATAATTCCTTACTTTATACTCCTCTACTTAGCTTAATTGTTTATATCCTGTGATTTCTATTTTCTCCAGGATGTCTGACAGGGGAAAAGCTAAGGTTACCTCTCGAAAAAGGAAGAAATCTCAATCTTCTACTGTTTCGCCTTTCTCCGATTATGCCAAGAACCCTCTTTCAGACAAGGAGAAAGTAGATCAATTACTACCCCCTACCAACGGCGAGATGTTTCCAAACTTGTACTGTGAGCTCCGCTTCCCAATTTTTCAGGGGCGGAAGCTCAATCTAGAGAAGAAGCTCGCCACTCCTGTAGATCTGAGTCAGTCTATTAAGAGTCGGCTTGATGGGTTGGGCCTGTCCTTCGTGGATAGGGAGCTAGTTAGGGTGAACGAGTCACGGGTGTGTGAGTTTTATTGCAACTTCTATACAGCGACCCTTGACTCGATTCACCTGAGAGGCGGATGGATCTTGATTACAGAGACAAATATTGAGGATGCACTCCGTTGTCAGCCTAAGACCGGTGATTTAGATGCTTTTACGCATGTTGATGTGGACATGCACTGTATGACATATGACTATGATGCGCTGACGAGCATAGTTGCCACCTCGGACGCCCCTTGGGAGATGGATGCCAACAAAACGAAATCCAAGGGGATGATGATCGATTATCTAACTTTGGAAGCGAGGACCTGCCAGTAGATCTTTGCCCATTATGTGATGCCTACCACGTACTTCTCAGAGATTTCGGTGGATATACTCGCTCTGATCAGGTGCATTATGAAGGGACACCAGCAGTATTTTCCCTGCCTGATCAGGAAGTATATGTGACGAGCACATGTCCGTGGCACACTTTCATTCCTTGTCTTGGTCACGGAGATGTGTTAGTGGGCTGGTGTACCCTGGCACTAGGATGATGAGTCGCCACCCCCGATCCACGAAAAGGAGAAAGTGATTATATGGGGGACTTGGGTGGACGAGAGGCCAACTCCGCGTAGATCCAGAGCCCGCTCTACAGCAGTGGAAGCATCTAGGCTACCACCTTCTTCAGCAGCAGCAGCGTCTGGCCCATTATCTTCCACAGCGGCAGTCGGACCCTCTACACCATCTGCATCAGCTAGTCAACCACCACCACCACCCTCATCAGCACTTCAGCCAACCTACAGACTAGTCCAACATCTGATCGGGCGCATGGATCAGAGTGATCGCCACATCGAGCGACACTTTTGGCGTGTGACTCAGATGTTGGCATCATTAGAAGCCGCCTTACC
This sequence comes from Arachis duranensis, assembly GCF_000817695.3. Taxonomy (NCBI): domain Eukaryota; kingdom Viridiplantae; phylum Streptophyta; class Magnoliopsida; order Fabales; family Fabaceae; genus Arachis; species Arachis duranensis. Next base: position 21,302,772 of record NC_029772.3, on the reverse strand, counting down.
CCCTGATTCCGACAGGTCCGAGCATTCTGAGGAGGAGGCAAATCTTGAGGAGGCGGATGGGCAGGCAGAGGCACCTCCAGAGACTCAGGCTTCTCCACAACCACAGCCTCAGCCATAGCCCCAGCCAGATGGAGATGTCGACCCTTCCACCTAGGCTCACTTTTAGCATCAGGGACGATGCTTCATTCTAAGTGTGGAGAGGTCGACGTCGTCGGCGGAGTTTACATTTTGGGTAAAAATTTTCAGACTTCAGCTTAGCTACTTTATTTTGTCTTATTTTAGTACTTGCACCTCTATTTTGGATTATTGTATTTTGGATACTTTTGTTAGTTTGTTGCACCTTGAATCTTTGGTTTGTGTATATTTTGAGATTCTTGATTTGATTTACATTTCTAGTTGATAGCATATATATATATATATATATATAGTATTTTAGTTTATGAGTTTAGTTGTGATTGGAAAAATATAGATTATTGAGCTTAGTTTACTCCTTTTGCTTATTAGATTTAGTTTGATCGAAAAAGGGAATTAAACTAAGGATTTTTACCTTTCTCAATCACAACATTGTATTTAGGAAATAAGCGTTGTCAAAATGATGAAATTCTCCAAGAAATTACTTATAGGACCCAATTGATTTGAGTGAAAAATTTTGTTTTTCATTGAACTTGCTTGATTTATATCTTGTGGAACATATTTTGTGCTAAGAACACAAGCTTGTGAGTTTTAAGCCTAATGATGTTGTTACATCTTATTACCACTTTATTTTTCTTCTTGTGTGTATTATTCTCTTTCTATGATTGTAATCTTGGATTTGTTTGAATCTATATGTCCATTATTCCTTATATACATGCATTTAAATGATTGAGGCCATTGTTCATTTAGCTCACTTACCCAAATAGCGTACCTTTCATCAACCATTGTTAGCCAATTTTGAGCTTATTTTAATCCCCTTTGTTCTCAATACTAGCACATTACAAACCTTAAAGCGAAAAATAATAATTATTCTTTATTTGGATCTTTGATTAGCTTAGGCTAGTGAGTGTGTGTATCATTTAAAAATGAAAGAGTTGGAAGCATTGATTGGGATAAAAGGGTATTTTTATATTTTTGTCAAAATTTTGGGAATTGTGTACATACTCATGCATTGAATGTGTAAACCATAAGCATTGACATCCTTGTATATATTTTAGTTTGAAAAAAAAGAATGAGAAAAACAAAAGAAAAAAATGTATAAAGAAAAAAAAGAAAAAAATATAGGAAAAGAAAGAAAAAGAAATGCAATAAAAGGGGACAAAAATGCCCCAAAGTAAAGTAACAATAACAATGCATATGGAATGTGAATTAAAGAGAATGTATGAGTATGAGAAAAAAAAGATGGCAATCATGGGTAGCTAGGTATTGTATTAGAATTATATAGGTTGTTATATGTGTTTAGTGAGAGCTTAGGTTAATCAAAGATTCAAATTTCAAGCTCACTTGACCATATGCATCCTTACGTTTACCCTAGCCCCATTACAACCTATGAATAAGTCCTCATGATAAATGTATGCATGCATTGAATAATTGTTGATTGTTAGATGAAAAACAAATCATGGAAAGCATGAGTAGAAGAGAATTGAGTAAATCAACCTTATACACTTGAGCGACTAGAGCGGATACACTTCCGGTGAGGGTTCGATGTCCAATTCCTTATTCCCGACTTTCATGAGCTTTCTTCTTGCAAGTTTGTTTACACTTCATTTTGATATTTGAATTGGTGGGATTCATGAATCATCATACTATCTTTGCCCTACTTGCTTATATATGTTCTTGGAGATTGATTCATTTTTAACCAAGTAGGTAGAATCACTTTGCATTTAGTTGCATTCATATAGATAGGTGCATATAGTTTCATTGCATTGAATAAATGTTCATATCCTTTTTCTTGTCCTTCTTTATTCTTAGCATGAGGACATGCTTAGTTTAACTGTGGGGAGGTTTGATAAACCCCAAATTTGTGGTTTATCTTGTGCGTAATTTAGGAGATTTTATCACCTTTTCGCACATTTATTCACTGAAACAGCATCGTTTTGTAATTCTTCCTTGATTTGTGCTGAAGTGTAAAAACATACTTTTTAGACCCTTAAATTAGTAATTTTAATTCACTTTTGATTCCACTAGATGCCTTGATGTGTTTGTTGAGTGAGTTCAGGTTGAAAAGGCTAGTAATGGATCAAAGGAGTGAAGAGAAAAGCATGCAAAATGAAGAACTCATGGAAAATCAAGATTTGGAGTATGTTCACCGACGCGCACGCGCAAGATACGCGCACACGTGGAAGATGACGTCGCATGGCGATGCATACGCGTGCACTACGCGTACGCGTGGATGGAAAAATGGCAAGCGACGCGTACGCGTGACCAACACCTATGCATCGATGCTCGCACGTGACCTCATTAAAGTGAAAATACTGAGGACAATTTCTGAGCTGCCCAGGCCCAAATCCAACCCGTTTCTGAGAGTATTTCATGCAGAATTCAAGCTTGGGCAATGGGGGAGCACTTAGTTGTAGAATTGGCATCATGTAGTTTAGTTTCTAGATAGAAAAGCTCCTTCTTCTCTCTAGAATTAGGGTTCTTAGGATATTTTGCATCTAGATCTAGGCTGAATTTCATGTTTTCATCTTGTTTCCTTTACAATTTCTTGTTCTACTCCTTTAATTCTTCTTAGTTTTCTTGTTAATTTTACTTTTATGTCTCTTTTATGTTTATGAATGCTCATGTTGGATTTGGTTTACACTTAATGCAATTTGATGTTTGATGTTCTTTTATTGTTGACTTGAGTTGTGAATCTTACTTTCCTTGCAATTGGTAGTTGGTAGATTTTATTACTCTTGCAATTTACTATGCTTCCTTTTTATGCCTTCCAAGTGTTTGACAAGATGCTTGGTTGGATGTTAGAGTAGATCTTAAGCATTCTTGGCTTGAAAAGAGTAATTAGGCAATCTTGAATCATGAAAACCCAACTCATGTTGGTGATCTAGAGTTGTTAGCTAAGATTGTTTCCATTAACTCTAATCTCTTGCTAATTCACTTAGTGAGTTGATTAGGACATTTCTATTAAGACTAGCTAGTCTTACTAGACTTTCTTCGAGTGTGAAGATAATATGATACCTTCTTCCATCATTGGGGATGACGTAATAAGATAAATTCTTGTTTGTTATTGTGAATTGATTAACTAGTCTTGTTTGACGTTCTCCCAATGTGAAGATAACATGATACCTTATTCCATTTGTTGGAGTTGACTAAATAAGATGAATTAATCCTTGTATGACTAGGATAGAAAGCCTATGTTCTCAATCCTTGCCAAGGATGTCTCTCTTTATTAATCCCTTCCTTTACTTGCTTAATTTACTTTTCTTGCCATTTAAATTCTTGCCCCTTTATCAATCAACCCCGTGTGCCTTCATAGCCAATAATTGACCACTTCATTGCAATTCCTTGTGAGATGACCCGAGGTTTAAATACTTCGGTTATTTTTATTGGGGTTTGTTACTTGGGACAAACAAATATTTTGATGAAGAGATTATTGTCGCGGTATAGAATTTTTCAAATTGAAATCTCGTTGATAGTATAGTTCTAAACCAACAAACAACAATCCTCAATCAAAAATTTGTTTGTTACTAGTAACAAACCCCAATAAAAATAGTCGAAGTATTTAAACCTCGGGTCGTCTCACAAGGAATTGCAACGAAGTGGTCAATAATTGGCTATGAAGGAACACAGGGTTGATTGATAAAGGGGCAAGAATTTAAATGGCAAAAAAATAAATCAAACAAGTAAAGAAAGCAATTAATAAAGAGAGATATCCTTGGCAAGGATTGAGAACATAAGCTTTATATCCTAGTCATACAAGGATTAATTCATCTTATTTAGTTAACTCCAACAAATGGAATAAGGTATCATGTTATCTTCACATAAGGAGAACGTCAAACAAGACTAGTTAATCAATTCACAATAACAAACAAGAATTTATCTTATTATGTCATCTCCAACGATGGAAGAAGGTATCATATTATCTTCACACTCGAAGAAAGTCTAATAAGACTAGCTAATCTTAATCTAAATGTCCTAATCAACTCACTAAGTGAATTAGCAAGAGATTAGAGTTAATTGAAACAATCTTAGCTAACAATTCTAGATCACCAACATGAGTTGGGTTTTCATGACTCAAGATTGCCTAATTACTCTTTTCAAGCTAAGAATGCTCAAGATCTACTCTAACATCCAACCAAGCATCTTGTCAAACACTTGGAAGGCATAAAAGGGAAGCATAGTAAATTGCAAGAGTAATAAAATCTACCAACTACCAATTGCAAGGAAAGTAAGATTCACAACTCAAGTCAACAATAAAAGAACATCAAACATCAAATTGCATTAAGTGTAAACCAAATCCAACATGAGCATTCATAAATATAAAAGAGACATAAAAGTAAAATTAACAAGAAAACTAAGAAGAATTAAAGGAGTAGAACAAGAAATTGTAAAGGAAACAAGATGAAAACATGAAATTCAGCCTAGATCTAGATGCAAAATATCCTAAGAACCCTAATTCTAGAGAGAAGAGGGAGCTTCTCTCTCTATAAACTAAACTACATGATGCCAATTCTACAACTAAGTGCTCCCCCATTGCCCAAGCTTGAATTCTGCATGAAATACTCTAAAAAACGGGTTGGATTTGGGCTTGGGCAGCTCAGAAATCGCCCGCAACATTTTTACTTTAATGAGGTCATGTGCAAGCATCGACGCGTACGCGTGAGTCATGCATGCGCGTCGCTTGGAATTTTTCCATCCACGCATATGCGTAGTGCACACGTACGCGTCGCCATGCGACGTCATCTTCCACGCATGCACGTATGTTGCGCGCGCACGTCGGGGAACATTTTCCAAATCCTTGATTTTCTATGAGTTCTTCACTTTGCATACTTTTCTCTTCACTCTTTTGATCCATTACTAGCCTTTTCAACCTGAACTTACTCAACAAACACATCAAAGCATCTAGTGGAATCAAAAGTGAATTAAAATTACCAATTTAAGGGCCTAAAAAGCATGTTTTTACACTTCAGCACAAATCAAGAAAGAATTACAAAATCATGCTGTTTCATTGAATAAATGTGAAAAAAGGTGATAAAATTCCCTAAGTTACGCATAAGATACACCACAAATTTGGGGTTTATCATACCCCTGCTGGGCGTTCAATGCCAAAAAGGATTGAGGAACTGGCGTTTAACGCCACTAAGGGTTCACAACGTGGGTGTTCAATTCCCAAAAGGCTATTAGAGCTGGCGTTAAACACCGGCAAAAGCACACCTTTTGAGTGCTCAATACTTTCTCAAGAAACCCCTATCCTAGAAGCAACGGAAGCCAAGGCTCATATAAAGACCATAGAGGTTCATTTGCATACACTCCTATAGTGCATAAGTTCTGATGACTACTCATCCTCTGATGAAGATGAAGACACTAGGAAAAAGCAAGTTGCTCGGTACCTAGGAGCTCTTATGAAGCTGAATGCCAAGCTACTTGGTACAAAGCCTTTGGAGGAAGAACCTGCATTGCTTTCCAAAGAACTCAGTACTTTGGTTTGGCTCTGTGTGACCTAGGTTCAAGCATCAACCTCAGGCCATTCTCTGTAATGAAGAAGTTGGGAATTCTTGAGGTACAAGCTGCAAACATCTCACTAGAGATGGTAGACAAGACAATGAAGAAGCCATATGGCTTAGTAGAGGATGTCTTGGTAAAAATGTAAAACCACTACATCCCTGCAAACTTCATACTCTTGGACATTGGAGAGGATGAGGATGACTCTGTCATCCTTGGAAGACCTTTCCTAGCCACTGCCAATGCTATCATTGATATGGCTAAGGGAAAACTTACTCTACAACTAGAGGAGGATCACATCTTGTTCAAGATGCCTCACCCTAATTCTCCCTCTAAAAGGGAGATAACTGTGCAACACCTAGTGTTCCAACCCTCTTTTTCTGTGCAGAGTTTTACTGAGCCCTCAAACATCAATTCTAAGTTTGGTGTTAGGCAGCCATCAACAAGCTCTAAGCACAAAGATACTAGGAAGAAAGTACCTAAAGGCTGGAGGGACAAGTAGGTCCCAACTAAAGGCCTCCCACCTGACATGAGAGTTGTCTTCACTAAGAAAGCAGTCTTACCACACACAATGAGTCGTATCCTATCTTTAGAGCATATGGAGCTCATTCATAAGAAGACGAGAAGAAAGTTCAATGCAAGAGGCAAAAATCTGAGCCCATTCTCACCTCCGTAAGGAGCTAACCGTCAAGCTAATGACGTTAAAGAAGCGCCTGTTGGGAGGTAACCCAACCTTAATTAATTATATTTGTTTTCTCTTATTTTGTTTTTCTTTCAGTTATTTTTAGGGTCATGATCATATGCAGCAGTCAGAACAGAGACAAAATTATTCAACAGTGAAAATAGAACACTCTGGATGGAGTGTTATTAAAAGTTGAACGCCAGCCAGGGAGCTCTGGCTGGGCGTCCAACGCCCCGAATGGGCAGCATTACTGGTGTTGAACGCCAGCCTTGGAGCAGACCCTGGGCGTTCAAACGCCAGTGCAGAGAGCAGAGAATCTAAATTTCCTAGCCTCTTAGGACCAGTAGGTCCCACAACATCTTCACCTACCCCACTTACTTTCACACTTCCCCACACATACTTCCCTATAAACCTAGCCCAATCACATCCATATCACTTTCCCAAAACCATCATAACTCCCACCAACCCCCACCCACTTCAAAATCAAATTTCCCACCCAAAACCCCACCTATGAACGAACCTAACCCTACCCCATCCTATAAATACCCATCTTCATTACCCTTCATACACACACCTCTTATACATTAATAAACCTCACTAGGCCGAATTGCCTTCTCCCTCTATTCCATTCTATTTTCTTCTTCTTCTACTTAATTCTTCTCTTTTCTTTATTTTTGCTCGAGGACGAGCAAAGTTATAAATTTGGTGTTGAAAAAGCATAGCTTTCTTTCTTTCCATTACCATTCATGGCACCCAAGGTTGGAGAACCCTCTAGAAAGAGGAAAGAAAAGACAATAGCCACTACCTCTGAATCTTGGGAGATAGAGAGATTCATCACCAAAACCCATCAAGACCACTTCTATGAAGTAGTGACAGAGAAGAAAGTGATCCCTGAGGTCCTTTTCAGGCTTAAGAAGAATGAGTATTCAAAAATCCGAAGAGAGATCCGAAGAAGAGGTTGGGAAGTCATAACCAATCCCATTCAAGATGTTGAGATTCTAATGGTGCAAGAGTTCTATGCTAATGCATGGGTTACTAAAAATCATGACACTAGTGTGAACCCAAATCTAAGGAATTGGAGCACCATGGTCCGAGGGAGAATCTTAGATTTCATCCCAGAAAGTATGAGGTTGGCGTTCAACTTGCCTCTAGTGCAAGGAGATCCTCATCCTTACACTAGAAGAGTCAACTTTGATCAGAGATTGGATCAAGTACTCTCAGATATCTGTGTGGAAGAAGCATAATGGAAAAGGGATTCCCAAGGCAAGCCCATTCAACTAAGAAGACTTGACCTCAAGCCCATAGCTAGAGGATGGTTGGAATTCATCCAACGTTCCATCATCCCCACTAGCAATCGGTCAGAAGTGACTGTTGACAGAGCCATCATGATCTATTGCATCATGATTGGAAATGAGGTGGAAGTGCATAAGGTGATTCCTCAAGAGTTGTACAAGATAGCTGAGAAGCCTTCCACCAATGCAAGGTTGGCATTCCCACACCTCATCTGTCATCTATGCAATTCAGCTGGAATTGTCATAGAAGGAGATATCTCCATTGGGAAGGACAAGCCCATCACTAAAAAGAGGATGGATCAAACTAGAGAGCATGCACAAGAACCTATGCAGCCGCCTTAGTATGAGATCACTGAGATGCCTCAAGGGATGTATTTTCCTCCTCAAAGCTATTGGGATCAATGGCAGACTTCTCTTGGAGAACTGAGTACTAACATGGAGCAATTAAGGGTGGAGTATCAAGATCACTCCATCACCCTCAATGAAATAAGAGAAGATAAAAGAGCCATAAGAGAAGGCCAAAGGGCTATGAGGGAAGAACAACAAAGGCAAATGAGTGACATTGAAGAGATCAAGTATCACATTGGATCCTCAAGGAGGAGCACTAGCCGCCACTATTAAAGGTGGATTCGTTCTCTTTTACTTCCTTTCCCTTTTATTATTTTTCTATTCTGTTTTATCTGTTCTCTTATTGCATGATCAATGCATTGATGTCTTAAAGTTGTAAAATGTTCCATATATCTCTCACCTTGCTTAAAAGAAAACTTTAATTGAAAAGAATTGACAGATACATGAATTTTAAGTTTATAATAAGAATAGTTCAATTATTTTGATATGGTGGCATTGCTTTTATTTTCTAAATGTATGAATAAACAGTACATATTTGAAGCTAAAATTTTAGAATGTTGGCTCTTGAAAGAATAAGAAAAAAGGAAAAGTATTATTGGTAATCTGAAAAATCCAAAAATTGATTATTGAAGCAAGAAAAAGTAGCAAAAAGAAAAAGAAAAAGAATGTTGCAAAAGAAAAAAAATTAATGCATGCGAAAAAGAAAGAAAAAAATGGCGAATAAATAAATAAATAAATAAATCTATTACTGCCCAAAAATGCAGGAAAAAGAGAGCAGATTGAAAAGGCCAATAACCATTTAAACCAAAAAGCAATGGTAAAAGGATCCAAGGCTTTGAGCATCAGTGGATAGGAGGGCCTAAAGGAATAAAACCCTAGCTTAAGCGGCTCAACTAAGCTGTCCCTAACCATGTGCTTGTGGCGTGAAGGTGTCAAGTGAAAAGCTTGAGACTGAGCGGTTAAAGTCGTGATCCAAAGCAAAAAGAGTGTGCTTAAGAACTCTGGACACCTCTATCTGGGGATTCTAGAAAAGCTTAATCACAATCCAAAAGGGTTCACCTAGTTAAAGTGTCTGTGGCATTTATGTATCCGGTGGTAATACTGGAAAACAAAGTGCTTAGGATCACGGCCAAGACTCTAAAAGTTGTGTTCAAGAATAAAAAAGAACTTAACTAGGAGAATCAATAATATCATCTGGATTCTAAGTTCCTAAAGATGCCAACCATTCTGAGTTTCAATGGATAGTGAGATGCCAAAACTATTCAGAAGCAAAAAGCTACTAAGTCCCGCTCATCTAATTATAACTGAGCTTCATTGGAAACTTAGAAATTTATTTGTATCTTAATATTCTTTTTATCCTACTGTGTTTTTAGTTTCTTGCGGACAAGCAACAGTTTACGTTTGGTGTTGTGATGAGCGGATATTTTATACACTTTTTGGTATCATTTTCATATAGTTTTTAGTATGTTTTGTTTAGTTTTTATTAAGTTTTTATAGGTTTTAGTGTTAAATTCACATTTTTAGATTCTACTATCAGTTTTTGTGTTTTTGTGCAATTTCAGGTTTTTTCTGGCTAAAATTGAGGAGTTGGAGTAAAAGTCTGATTCAGAGACAGAGAAAGCACTGCAGATGCTGTCTAGATTTGACCTCCTTGCACTCAGAAGAGTTTTTCTAGAGATACAGAAGTCCAAATTGAGCATTCTCAACGGCTATGGAAATCTAACTTCCAGAGATTTCTAGAAATATATAATAGTTTATACTTTGTCTCAGATTCGAAGGTCCAAAACTAGCGTCCAACACCAGCTTCCTATCCCCTTCCAAGCATCCAACGCCCACAAAGCAAAGACCAGCATCCAAACACCCAGAGAGGATCCCCTAGCCAGCGTTCAATGCCCTAAGAGCCTCATAGCACGTGGATCTCATCAAAGTTTAGCCCAAACACTCATCAAGTGGGCCCCAAAATTGGATTTTAGCCCTAAAAAGATTGTTTTACCCTTACTAGTTAATTGTTTAGTATTTAAGGGTTTAAATTTATGTTTTTAGAGACCTTTTCAGAGACTTTTACACCATATTCAATTTTTACCATTGTATTTCCTTTCATTATGAGTTTCTAAACCTCCTAGGTTGAGGGGAGGAGCCCTGCTAAGTCCTATGAATTAATAAAAGTAATACTACTTCTCTTCGATCCGTGTTTGATTTATTTCTAAGATGTATACTCGTTCTTCAACATGGTGAATAGGATGATCAGTGATAATAAGCTATGTTCATCATACTATGACCGCGTGCCTGACAACCACCCGTGTCTACTTGGGTTCGTGTGAATACGTGACTGGAAAGCGCAAACCGTCATTTTCGGGACACCAGTTCAGCCGATTTTCGGGGAGATTAGGGTCTCTGTGGTAGAGGTTAGAATCCAAAGAAATAGCATTCTCTGATCCGGATGATTCGACCTTATCTGTGGTATTTTGAGTAGGATCGCCAAGAAAATGAACTACTAAAGCTTCACCCTCGTTCAGATTGGATGACCACGGCCAATGGCGTTTGATCTGAAAATAGGGGAGATCGATGACCACGGCCCATGACGTTGATCACATACAGCCTGCCATAGAAGAGATCATTCACAAGCAAAGAAGATAGTAATACAGGAGTTAATTCAGAAAGATAAAGCAACTCCAATCCTTAACCATATTCCTATTATTGATTGCCCTTATCTAAATCCAGCAACCTTCTGATTTTGCCTGACTAAGACCTGCAAGATAACCATAGTTTGCTTCAAACCACAATCCTCGTAGGATCGACCCTGACTTGCTCAGATATTACTTGGATGATTCAGTGCACTTGCTGGTACAACTGTACAAAAGTGTGGGGATTCGTGCACCACTATCACATTCTTTGAATTTGTCTTTGTTTTGTATTTGATGAGAAATATTTTGAAAGTTAGTCATGATCTTTGTCAAGCTTTGCAACGAAAAAATCAAGACATATTGAATGCTTTAATTCTGGTTTCTACTACCAAGATTTTAATCCAAAAAATGAGAGAATCAAGTTGGGAGACTTTCATAAAAGAAGTTATATTATTTTGTGAGAAACATAAAGTTGAAGTTCCTTATATAAATGCATTGCATATTCCTAGAAGAGGCCGAACTCGCAAAATTGTTGACCAAATTTCAGTGGAGCATCATTACCGTGTTAATTTATTTCTGGCTGTAATTGATACACAATTGTAAGAGTTTAATGGAAGATTCAATGATAATATGGTGGAATTGCTTACTTTAAGTCCAAATTTAGATCCTAGAGATAATTATAAGTTTTTTAGTGTCAACAAAGTATGTAAATTAGTAGAACGGTTTTATCCAAGTGACTTCAGTGACCAAGAGAAATTTCACATTAAAATACAAGCTCAACATTATGAACTTGATGTTCCTAATCATGTTGAATTAACTAACTTGTGCACAATTTCAGAGTTATGTTAAGGATTAACAAAGACAGAAAAGTCTTTAACATATCCTTTTGATTGATCATTTGATTCGCTTGGTATTAACTCTCCCTGTTTCAACTGCTACAACTGAGAGATCTTTTTCAGCTATGAATATTGTGAAGAATAGACTTAAAAACAAAATGGAAGATGAATTTCTTGCTAATTGTCTTTTGATTTACATTGAGAAGAAGATTGTTGAAAGATTTGACACAGATTCTATTATCGATGAATTTTATGATATGAAGAATCGACGTGTATGTACCACTTCGATAGTAAAAAAAGTACACATTTTTTTGTACTTTAAATATATATTCTCTATCGATATATTTTTATAATGTATCTTACATTATAATTTATTTACATTATATATATTATGGTTCCATGGTAACATTTCTGGATCCGTCTCAGTCAAAAAATCTCTTATTAATATGTTTTAATTTTAGAATGGCTCTTATTATTATAGTAGTCAATTTAAGATAAAATATAATATTTTATTATTTAATATTTTTTTGTTTTACTTAAAAAATATAAGGTAATAAATAATACTTGTTTAAATAATTGGAACAAAAAAATTAAGAAGATCGATTTCTTAACTCAATATTTGTTGAACCAACTACCAAGAGTCCAAGACAAAAGTAACAGGGTGAATTGATGAAGAGATTATTCATTTTGTTTTGCAAGTGGATAATTAATCAGCCACACAACACAGGCGTTCGTTTAATTTCATTAAATGCCATTCCTTTTCTTGGCTTCAGTTTTGATTTTATTAGGAGTCACATCTATCTTCATCAATATTTTAAGAAAAGAAAAAAGAAAAAGTATTGATAGCCATTATTCCAGCATAGCGAGTGTATATATATACAGGAGAGGACGGACCCGCATTCACTAGCTGCAATTCTTACCAATTTATATTACTAAATATTTTTTATATATTATGAAGGTATAGTTTATGGTGGCCACAAGTTTTGGTGGTTATGGTGACTATAGATTTTATAAGTCATCAAATGCTAAAATTTTCAACCATACAAAATGAAAAATTGAAGTATGTTTTAGTTACAGTTCTATTAATAAATAATGACATGTTTATGGGTATATAAATAAAAGAAAAAAATTAGATCATTTATCATATTTTTTGACAAAAAAAATGGTCTATCATTTTCTCTCGTCATTAGAAATGGAATCGCTACCAATGTCCAAAATTAAAAAAATAGTAATATATGAAAATATTTACGTATATTGCATTAATCTTTTTTTTACGATAATAAATAATTATTTTTCTTTTATTTTTAATTACAATAATCATTTTATTCTGCAATAAAAAATTTAAAGTCTAAAGTTGCTATTATTAATTAAATTTTAATATTATATTAGTCAAGTGAAATTTAAAATTAATAATTTTTTGTAATTAATAATATTTTCAGATACTACTATTTTTTAATTTTGGACATTGGTAACGACTCCATTTTCAACGACGAGAAAAATAATAAACTATATTTTTGTCAAAAAATATAATAAATGGTCTAATTTTTTTTATTTAACTAAAATGTACTTCAATTTTTTATTTTGTATAATTAAAAATTTTAGCCTAATTATTAATAGTCACCAAAATTTATAGACACCGTAAACTACACCTAATTCCATCAATCTAACTTTTAAGTCGTACTAAACTAATAAAGCTATATTATCATTATCTTGATGATAATCAATCACGACCCCAAAAATTTTAATGGTAAAGACAAAAATATATTAATATAATTTTTGTTGAACCATCAACTTTTATATTATATTTATATTTAATATTATTGATTAATTAATTACATTTTAATTTTATACAAAATAAAATTTTTCAAGATAAATATTACTGCTTGTTAAGTTTAATAGAATACCATTACTTTAAAAAAATCTTTTAAAATTTAATATA
>NC_029772.3:21281276-21289207 GCF_000817695.3 Arachis duranensis | reverse complement strand
CTATAACATATGTAAAAATAAAGTAGTATAATAACATATTAAATTAATTTCAAATTTTAAGAAAATTTATTAGTTTAATATATATTAAGATGTTGGAATTTAACTATTAAATTGATAAAAATTATAACGCATAAAGAGTTATACAATTCCTTAGTGTAAACAAATTCCTACCTCGTGTACATATATAATTAAAATTCCGAAAGCTGATTATTTAGGGTTGAGGATCGCATAAATCTAGACTAATAAATATTATTGATGGTTATAAAAATATTATTTATACATTAAATTTAATTATTATATTTAATTTATTTTTAATATATACTTTATACTAGTAATTAACACCATATTGTGACTAATAACGTAACGTAGTCCTTTGCAATCTTGATACTGTTATTTTATTATCGAATTAGATATATTAGTGTCACACATTAATAAAGTGATATGCTGTTGCAAATATGGTTATTGATATCTTATTTTTAGACTATGTAAAACTCTAATGTACATATTTGCGCTTACCGCGTGAAAATTTATTAACCAAACAAATATGAAATAGACCAACAACTATCACAAGACAAGCTTTAATACTATATTAAAAATCTTGAATCCTAAATCAATATGAAAAGGCTACGTTGTCCAAAACTTGTAAAAAGAATATGAAGATGTGCAAAGTGATATGGCACTCGGATTAAGCAATATGAAGTACCATTAACAAGCAAAGTATGTTGTGTTATTGTTGTCATATATCCGTTAAGCAAAAAAGATGAAAATAATTCACACTTGCTAGAAACTAAAGCATGCATTCTTAGAAACGAAGTACAAATATTCCAGGAATGACGAAGTAGTGTGAATGCTCTTAATAAAGATTGGGTGGGAGTTAGATTTATTGCATTTTACATAGTGGGAATGTGGGACAACATATATAGAAGTTTCACTCTCAATAGATTCACTTTTGTGCTATGCTTAAATAAAATAAATAAATAAATCCTTACAAGACATTTTTGGTACAGTCCTTACAAGAGATGATGAGCAAATTTATTAATCCCACTACGATAAAGTACTAGCTTTGCGAATCATCAGTATCCTCTTCAGGTCCACGTGTACGACAATACCACATCAATTTCACAATTGCCATTCCAAACAAGAAAAAAAAAAAAAAGAATATTAGAGAATTATTAAAATTTATTAATTTTTATTATTAATTAATTATAATATTTAAAAATAAATAATACTATACATCTAAGTCTTTTTATGAACAATGTCGAACTTCAAATTATAACTGTATCCCTAATCTAAGCCCTCCAATTCCTATCCCAACCCTTGACCTACTTCACCACCCCAAACCCTCTCTTTATCACTCCAACCCCCACCATCCCCACTGCCATCATTACAACCAGCTTACTATTCCTACCTATTTGACCACAAAATAACGTATCTCTAAACGTATTTGACCAAAATATAATAATTATATATGTAAATTAAAGATAGTTATTTTGTTGATTAAAATTACAACAATAATAATAGTAGTAAAACTATATCTTTATTATTAAGTAACACATTTATATATTTGGTTTATCGTAAAATGAGAAGGAAAAAATATTTTTCTCAAAATTATAGTTATATATTCTCCTCTCACTTCCTAATTTTTAGTAATTTAACTATATTAGTCTTGCATTACTGTATTAGTGAACAAGTCTTTTTAGTAATTAAATTTAACTAAATTGACCTAATAATTCATCGGCTCATTTTTTTTGTTATTAGAGGAATGTATGTGATATGCTGTGTATGGAGGTATAGTGGTGCTAGATCAAGATGTGGGGGCAGCTTTTTTTATTTGTGCTTTAACAAGTCCGATCATGCGAGTTGTTTTGGAAAGAAGATATCATGGTCAAATCGGATGGTCCGATTTACAAAGAAAAAATTTTGAATTTTGGAAGAAGTAAATCGGATCGTCCGTGTTGTATAAAATTTTTTTTTTAATACAACGAAAATCGAACGGTCCAATTTTTCTAGAAGCATTTGTACCATCCAATTTATAGCTCCCTGATACCACACGCCTGTAAAACACGCTGCTTCTCTATGTTATTGTTCTATATTATTATCTTCTCCATAATAAAATTAAAAAGCGTAATTTATCATTCTAACAAAAGCCATCGACATGAATTTGTACACAAATTTCACATTTCTTTATTTTATTTATTTTTTCTCTTCTTCAGCGGATTTTTTTTCTTTTTCTTGTCGGTTATTTTTTTTTCTTCTCTTTCTATCGTTTTTTTTTTCTTCTCGAAGGAAAAAAAAAACAGAAAAAAGAGAAAGAAAAATTAAAATATACATAATTTTTATGTTTTTTAATCTATAAATTTATACAAAAAACACATTAATATGTGTGAAGCTAAACACAAAAATTTGTTAAGTTACACATAGAATATTCACATATATAAAATTAAAAATTGGAAATATTTTTTCTATACAAAAACAAATAAAAGAACTCAACTTTATCTGTATCCTACGCAGTAACCCAAAATTTAGGAGTTTCTTCATGTGTTTCTATGTGGTCTTTTTCAAAAATTTTAAGTTGTATATATGGTAAAAAATATTTTGTGTTTATCTTCAAAACGGAGAAAAAATAAAACATAAATAACACATAATTTGAATAAAATACCAAAATCATCTCCAAATTTTAAACACGTTGACAAAATATCTCACTTTTGTTAATTACAAAAATATTCTCAAAATATTTTAAAATATGATAAAAATACTCAAATTAAATATATATTTTCAAAAAGTAGTTTAAAAATTAGATTTTGATACAATATTTTGCAAGTATAATTAAAATATGAGATATTTTCATTCTTAAATTTAGCGATTTTATGTTAAGTAGATTTTTTTGCTATTTTTGTTAATACTTTTATAAAATAATAAAAATTCCTAGAAATTAAATTTTAGATTGATTTTTGCATTTATATACATTTTAAATAATTATTCAAATATTTTTACAAAATTTTAAATCAAATTCATAAGCAGTTTGTCAAATACAAAAATCGTTTACCACTTAAAAAAAATATAATTTTAGTTATTTTTTGTTACATTTAAAAATATTTTGATGATATTTTAAAATTATTTTTGTTAGCATTTCAAAAAATGGGAGACAATTTTGGTAGTTTATCCCACAAAATTTTTTCTAAACATTTGTTAGAAGAAATCCTTTTAGAAAAAATGTTGTTCCTAACAAAAAAACACATAAATTTCAGTAATTAAAACATAAAAATTTATGAATTTAAACACAGTAGAGATTTGTGAAATTACATAGATAAAATAAAAAATATAGTAATTTTTGCTATACAAACACAAAAATAAAAAAAACTCAACTTGATATATATCATATAGCAACTAAATGCAGTATTATGCTTTAATAAACCCTGGTACTCAAAGTTTATGTGCTTTTTTCCTATGTTCTCGATGATCTCTTTCAAAATTTGTGTGTTTATTGTAATTTTTTTTATTTATTATCAAAGTAGAGAAAAGAAAATATGTAAAACATAGTAGATAACACAATTTTTTTTATTTTTGTATATGAATTTATGTATTTTAATTAAAAAACTTTTTTTTTAAAACTGTTTTGTTATAATATCTTGATGAGTTTGAAAAACTCTTACTTAATTTTGATGATGAACAAACATTATTAAAATATTTAATTACAAAATTATTAATTTGATCTTAATTCATATTTACTTAATTAATAATTTTGTTGTGCAGATTTTACAATAATCAGCCTTGCTGCATGTTTTATATTGAGTGGCTGAATTTTTATATTGATGGGCCAATCTCAATATTGTTACAACCAAGCCCATGGTTAATTTTGATGAAAGTTTCCTGCTTGATCCGAAACAAAATTCATCAGGAAAGCAAATGTTAACTAGTTGGGCCAGTTTTAATTTTAATGCTATAAAGCCCAAATCTTATTGTTGATGAATGCTTCCAAACTTGGTCCGAAACCAAGATAAAATGAAAGCAAAATGCTTCCAACGGATCCAAGCTTTTAACCATGTGATGGATTTTAAAATCTATTACATTGTTAATTAATGCATGGGAAATATGAGAGAGAAAAGTTCAGCTGAATTGATTGATGGCTATAATGACTACACGCCACTCTCAGCTAGGGAAGTAAAAGCAACTTTGACCAATAAAGTGGTTTATCACATTGAATTGCTTTTCTTCTAAGTTGTTTATTCTCTCTCATCTCTTTCTTGTTTCTTCTTCGGTCCTTGTCCATGAAGCTATGGACGCTATGCTCATCAACAAAGAAAAAGAAGAAGTTGCATGCATAAAGACCATCGAGTTGATGGCACAAAAAAGAAAAAGAAAGGTATGTAGTGGCTGAGATTTTCACCAAATGTGGTTAGATTTGGTGAGGTAATCTCGAGCTCTTCATGCTAAAAAAGGAGGATGAAGATTCGGCCAGCCAGGGAGATTCTTGAAGCATCGCTTGTCTTTGATTCTGCTCAACCACCACAGGAAGTATCTAGAGTGGCGAAGTGATGGTTAAGGCAGAGATTGAAGCAGATGAAGTCATCATCATCATGACGCATCAAGGGCCAGAAATCCATCTTGGAGAGCAAGCCAAGGATGGAGAGCTCGGATTGATGAAGAGTGGTGATCAAGAAAGGACTAGAGGTAATTGCATGTTGGGTTTAGCATGTTTATCTCTTCTCTCTCTATGTGGCCGAACCGGGTCTGTTTCTTGAAGGAGGAAGAAGTTGGTTTGGGTGTTGGCTTCAAGTGTGGAGGCTTCCCTCTTCTTTAAAAAGAGAGAACAGCCACTGTTTGAAGTAAGGAGAAAATTTGAGAGTGCAAGGCACAGAGTTCTCAGAGCTACCTGAGCTAACAGATTTCTCTTCTCCTTCAATGTATTCAGTTTTATATTTTTCTGTTTAATTTTGTCATGTCTTGAGTCTCATGGAAAAAGGCAAACAGTGACGTTTGTATGAAAAAGCCATAGAGCGGAAAAAGGCAGAGAGTGCAAAATTAAAAGAAAAAGCCATAGATGTCTTAGAGTTCCTTTGTTCATCTATGTTGTGTTTCATGATTCTGTGGGAATCCCCTTGTAAGTTGGGTTAGCACTTTACAAATGTGTAATCTGGATGATTATAGTGAAATTCTATCATTGTTGTGATGGAGACTGGATGTAGGCTGCACTGCACTTAGCAGCTGAACTAGGATATATCTGGTGTAATCTTCTTCTCCTTTCTACTCCATTTCTGTTTCTACTTCACAGGAGCAAAATCCAAAATTATCTCGTGCCAAGTGACGAGACAAAAAGAAAAGTCTCATGGCTAAGGACGAGACAAAAAGAAAAGTCTCGTGGCTAAAGACGAGACAAAAGAAAAAGTCTCGTGTGCAGTGATGAGATAAAAAGACTAAAAGTTTCCAGAATTGGTCCAACAAGTCAGCAAGTGCAATCAAGCAAAAAAGAGGCTAAGATTCAACCCCCCTTCTCTTAGCCACTGAAACCATCAATTGGTATCAGAGCTTGGTCTCAAAGAGATCAAGCTTTACAGCTTGGAGTAAAGATCCTCATGGCGGAGAATAGTGGCGCAAATGTGGTGTCCTATAATCTGACCGAAGGACAATCAAGCAACAGACCTCCTCTTTTCAATGGGAAAATTATACCTATTGGAAGGAGAGGATGAAGATATTTGTACAGGCAGTGGATTACAGACTTTGGAAGATTATCCTTGAAGGACCTTAATTTCCAACTACCACAAGTGCTGAAGGAGTAGTCTCTCTCAAACCAGAAGCAAGATGGACCGAGGAAGATAGGAAGAAGGTAGAGTTAAATGCAAAGGCAGTAAACCTGCTCAACTGTGCTATCAGCTTTGAGGAGTACCGACGGGTATCACGATGCACAACGGCAAAGAAAATCTGGGACAAGCTACAAATTACTCATGAAGGAACCATCATTGTAAAGAAAGCTCGGACAGACATGTTGAACAAAGAATATGAAATGTTTGCAATGAAGGAAGGAGAATCCATTGATGAACTGTTTGAATGGTTCAACTCCATCATTGTTGGCTTGGATGCTCTTGGAACTACACATTCAGAATTTGTGCTAGTGAGAAGAGTGTTGATATGTCTTACAAAAGAGTGGGAAACAAAATCTTTAATTATTTCTGAGAGTAGTAGCTTAGACTTCATGACACTTGATGATTTGAGAGGAAATCTTCTTGCTTTTGAAAACTCCTATTTGAAAAAAGATTCAAAAAAGAAAGGAATTGCTTTTTCTTCTGTGACTAACCCTCTGGATGATGAATCCAGTGATAACTTTTCTGAAAATGAGTTTGTGTTGTTTGCAAAAAATTCAGGAAAATGATGAAACTCAAAGGCAAAGGCAGCAACTCAAGGAGGATGAAGAAAGACCTTAGCAAAGTAATCTGTTACAATTGCAAGGAAATGGGGCATTTCAAATCTGATTGTCCCAAGTTAAAGAAGGAAAAACCGAAAAAGGGAAAGAAGAAGGGACTGATGGCTTCATGGGAAGATTTGGAAAATGACTCAGATGATGATGATGAAGAATCTGAGACTAAGTCACAGCCTTGTCTCATGGTAGATCATGTAGATCAGGTATTTTTTCAAAACCCTGACACCGAAGACCTTCATCTCATGATAGATCACCTCTCTGAAAAAATAAGATGTTTTCTGACTGATAATCAAGATCTTGAACAACAAATTTTCATTCTTAAATCTGAAAATGATTTTCTCAAAGAAAAACTAAGGGAGGCCGAAACTGCTTATGATCTTATTGAAGAAAATAAACAGTTAAGAGCCCAAATTAGAAGCTGTGAAAGTGACCATTCTATCCTTGCATATGTAGACTGTTTCAAAAGAAATGAAGAGTTGCTTGAAGAGGTTAAAAGGCTTAAGGAAGACTTAGCCAAGTTTACACAAAGTTCTGAAAATCTTAATCAAATCTTGGCTAGTCAAAAACCTCTTTATGATAAAGCTGGATTGGGATTTTATAAAACTGATGAGAAATCATCTTTTAAAGATAAACCTTCTTCATCCAATGACACAAGGTTTCAAGATCCCACCTACTTTAACAAAACAGCAACTCCAAGATTTTGTAGATTGTGTAATCGTAGTGGTCATTTTTCAGTTCAATATTTCTTTGGTGAAAGGATGATTGGTGATAAAGTTTACACAGTTGTTTTTTATTACAATGATTTGGGACATAGGAGATGGTTTAACGTGAAAGGATCCAATAAAATTTGGATACCTAAGGTCACTTGAGCTTATTTTGTAGGTATGCCTAGCATCCAAGAAGAAAGAAAATATATGGTACATGGATAGCGGATGCTCTAGGCATATGACCGGAAAGACAACCTTCTTCATAAAGCTTGATGAATATAATGGAGGACTTGTCACTTTCGGTGATGATGCAAAAGGAAAAATAGTGGCTGTTGAAAAAGTGGGTAAAAATCTCTCATCTTGTATAAATGATGTCCTTCTTGTACATGGCTTGAAGCATAATTTACTTAGTGTTAGTCAATTTTGTGATTTGGGTTTTGAAGTTATTTTTAAGAAGTTTGTTTGCTTAGTTGTTTGTGAGAAAACTGGGGATGTTCTATTTAAAGCTAAAAGATGCAACAATGTGTATGGATTAACTCTTGAGGATTTAAAGGAATAAAATGTAACATGCTTTACCTCTCTTGAATCTGAAAAATGGCTTTGGCAAAGAAAGTTGGGTCATGCTAGCATGTACCAAATTTCTAAGCTAGTCAAAAAAAATTTGGTTAGAGGAATTCCAAACATCAAGTTTGATAAGGATTTTACTTATGATGCTTGCCAATTGGACAAACAAGTAAAATCTTCTTTTAAATTAAAAGATGGAATCTCTACCAAAAGGCCATTGGAGATGTTACATATTGATCTTTTTG
>NC_029772.3:21276455-21281181 GCF_000817695.3 Arachis duranensis | reverse complement strand
AAAAAAAAATTCAAAACGAAAAGGATTTGAAAATTGCCCATTTGAGAAGTGATCACGGAAGAGAATTTGAAAATCAAGACTTTGAAAAATTCTGTGATGAATTAGGGATTTCTCATAATTTCTCATGCCCTAGAACCCCCAACAAAATGGGGTGGTTGAAAGAGGGAATCGAAGCCTTCAAGAAATGACCAGGGCCATGCTATGTGAGAATGAAATTCCTAAATTTTTATGGGGTGAAGCATGTTATATTTTGAATAGAACAATCATTAGAAAAGGGTTAAAGAAAACTCCTTATGAGCTATGGAAAGGAACCCCTCCAAATCTTAAGTACTTTCATGTTTTTGGATGCAAATGTTTTGTGCTTAACAATAAGGAAAACTTTGGAAAATTTGATCCAAAATCCTATGAAGGGATGTTTGTTGGATATTCCACCACAAGCAAGGCCTATAGAGTTTATCTAAAAGAGCATAGAACCATAGAGGAATCCATACATGTTACTTTTTGTGATTCTAATTTAATTTCCAGTACTGTGATAGAAAATGATTCAGATTGTGAAGAAGATGGAACAAGTAAAGAAAATCTCAAATTTGTGCAAAATGAAGAATCTGTTAGCCCAGTTTTGTCTTGTCAGATTGGAGGAGACATTTTCATTTTGTCTCCTGAGCCAGCACGAGCAACTGAAACAGTGAGACCACCAGAAGCTCATCAAAGCTCTACACCTGTCCGAAAGCCTAGGGAATGGAAGACTATGAGGAGTTATCCTCATGACTTCATCATTGGTGATCCCTCTCAAGGAATAACAACAAGATCCTCCACCAAAAGGCAAACCGAACCTAGCAACTTTGCTCTCTTGTCACAAATGGAGCCCAACAATGTCAAACAAGCTCTTGAAGATCCATCATGGGTCAAGGCCATGCAAGAGGAGCTTGCTCAATTTGACACAAATGAGGTTTGGACACTAGTACCTCATCCGAATGGTAAGAAGGTAACGGGTACTAAGTGGGTGTTTAAAAATAAACTTGATGAGGATGGACAAATTGTTCGTAACATGGCTAGATTAGTGGCCTAAGGTTACGATCAAGAAGAGGGTATTGATTTTGATGAGTCTTTTACTCCGGTAGCTAGAATGGAAGCAATTAGGTTGCTTATTGCCTATGCAAGGCACAGAGTTCTCAGAGCTACCTGAGCTAACAGATTTCTCTTCTCATTCAATGTATTCAGTTTTGTATTTTTCTGTTTAATTTTGTCATGTCTTGAGTCTCATGGAAAAAGGCAAACAGTGAGGTTTGTATGAAAAAGCCATAGAGCGGAAAAAGACAGAGAGTGCAAAATTAAAAGAAAAAGCCATAGATGTCTTAGAGTTCATTTGTTCATCTATGTTGTGTTTCATGATTCTGTGGGAATCCCCTTGTAAGTTGGGTTAGCACTTTACAAGTTGTAATCAGATTGATTATAGTGAAATTCCATCATGTTTGTGATGGAGACTGGATGTAGGCTGCACTGCACTTAGCAACTGAACCAGGATATATCTGGTGTAATCTTCTTCTCCTTTCTACTCCATTTTTGTTTCTACTTCACAGGAGCAAAATCCAAAATTATCTCGTGCCAAGCGACGAGACAAAAAAAAAGTCTCGTGGCTAAGGACGAGACAAAAAGAAAAGTCTCATGGTTAAGGACGAGACAAAAGAAAAATTATCGTGTGCAGTGATGAGATAAAAAGATTAAAAGTTTCCAGAATTGGTCCAACAAGTCAGCAAGTGCAATCAAACAAAAAGAAGGCTAAGATTTAACCCCCTTCTCTTAGCCATTGAAACCATTATATCTATATTATCAATCATTTCATGCAGATGAAAGAAACAAGCAATAAGAACATAGATCATAATTCAAATTAAAATTCTCTCAAAAACCTATAACAACGACTATACAATTATACCAATTTAAACACTATTCATTACCTACCCTTTGATTATTATTATTATTAAACCAAATAATCATTGTTACACTAATTTTTATGTATATATACGTTTTTAATACTATTTCTTATCGGATACATTCTATATATTTTAGTTGCTTCACTTTTAGTGGAGATCAATCTTATGCATATTTATTGTCAATTCATATCATCGTATCATATTCAATAATTAATTTTTTTGAGCTAAAAATTCATCAATAAATGATTGTAAGCTAAAAAAGTTCTTAAGATAATTTACTAACATATCTCTGAATCATACAATTGATTCAGCTAAGAAATACACATATCTGAATTTTTAAATTCACATACAATTAAATGTTATACGTATACTATTAACGATTGTTCTCAAACAGACAAGTATTTTTTACAATTCTTTTTATTAAATAACTTTTACTAATCAATTATTTTTTAAATAAATACCGACGTAAGAACCCCACTAAATTTGAAAGATCACCATGTTATTATTGACATTATTATTTAACAGAGTTATAACTAAAATAACTAATTTTATTTTTTAATTATGCTTAGTTTGGATCATATAATAGGTAGTCAAAATTTAGGAGCTGTCGTCCGTTTGGTCAAGATGAGCTAGCTCAATCTTATTTTATTTATATTAATTCTAAGTTTGTAATTAATGAATTAATGACAATTATTTTTGACTAAATAATTAATACAAACGGTCATAATATTAATATCATTTTAATAACATTCTATATTTATAAAATTATTATATTTTTTAAATATTTACTGACTTGTATATCGTAATAATTTTTGCAAGTGTACCTTTATTTATTTTCGGTTGCTCTAACTATAATTATTAAAGAGTTTTTAATAAAAAAAAGTATAGGATACCAATATATTATCTGTCAATTTATTATTAATAATAATTAATTATTATATTTTAAACACATATATAATGAGACACATCTAGAAAATATATCTATAAAAATACTTTTATTAAACATAATTATAAAAAAGATATTTTTATTAGACACATTCACAAAAACACATCTATTAAACACAATTATAAATAAGAGTTGGTAAAAGTTGGCAGAAATGCTGTTGATAACGTAGCGGGATTGAATAAAGGACTCTTCAACCAAATTATAGCTCGAAGTCACCACTTCGGTTCGACTACATGCTCTATAAAAAAAAAAGTTTACGATGACAAATCACTTCTTCAATGAGCTATACATTAGATAAATGTTAAAAAATCGAAATATGTTTGTTATAAGAAATTTTGTCTCTAAAGTGAATAAAAATATAAAAATTTCAGTAATAAAAATACAAAAATTTGTGAAATTGAAGAAAATAGTTATATATGCAAGATAAAAAAAACAAAAATTCTCAACTATATAACAAATAATTTTTTGCTATGCAAACATAGAAATTACGTTAAAAAAAGGAACTCAACATGGTATATGTAATACCTAAACACAAAACTATGGTTTAATAAATACAAAAATCCAAAATTATTATCTTCTCTTCCTATGTTTCTCTTTTAAAATTTATGTGGTTACACTATAAAAAAAATAATAAATACTATTAGAATTACCGTTAAATTTAGCGTTGGATATTGGCAATAAATTTATTGACAGATTTGATGATTAATTTTTCAGTTAAAAAAGTAATCAGCGAATTGTAATAACTGGAGAAAAAAACAGAAAATTGGCATGTCGTTTACCATTGGAGTTATCGTCGGATTTATCCGACGGTAACCTTGGTTAGTGAAACGTTATATTTTGGAGCACCCGTGAAGCTTTATTGTCGGATTTTTTCGCCGGTAAATTTGACGGTAAGCGTGCTCGAAATTTGAACCGTGAACCCTTTTAATTCCACCCATTTCGAACTACACACTCTCCCTTACACACCCCCTCTAGTCTCCCACACATACACACACTGTAAAACCCGGTTAATTAACGGCTAATTAACCCATAAATAAGAATTTATTCTAGAAAGCCCTAAATGTGATTTTTATGGCTAAATGTGATAGAGGAGATTGAGACGAGAATTTTGGTACCAATTTTATAGAATTCGGACCAAGATTGGACCGAACGGGACAAACCGGGCCAACCGGACCCAAAGTGGGCCCTTGGCCCAACTAAACTAAACCAAAACCCTAGTTTTCAGCACTCTCTCCTCATTTGAGACACTAAACATGCTGAAATGGAGGCCATGGAGGGAAGAATACTCTTTCAAGTTCTATCTCTCCCTTGATCTTCAAACCACCATAACTTTTGATCTAGAGCTCCGATTGCCGCACCGTTTGTGGCCACGCGTTCACCACGGAGAGCTCTACAAAACCCATATAATCAATCTTGAGGTAAGCTACGTTTTGTTCTTCGAATTTCCAGCCTTGTTTTCGAGTTTTATGAGCAAAAATGTTGAAATTTTGGGCTCTTTGATGTTATAGGACCCAACTCTCTTGAAGGAGAAGGTTAATCTTGTCTCCTTGGACCTTTGGTGAGGTAAGATTCTCAACCCTAGTGTAATTTGTTGTTCTATGATGTTTGGGTATTGAGATGTTGTGTATGGGTATGATGGTTGTGGCTTAGATTGTGTATATGTAAATATTGAAGCTTGATTGGTGATATTGAAAAGCTTGAAAAGGGATTTGGTGGTAAAAAATCTGTTCTTGAAGGTGTTGAGGTCTTGAGAGCTTAAGGAAAAGTGATTTGGAAGTGCTCCAGTTGAGCTTGGGAAATCGGCTAAGGTATGGTCTCGGTTTCCCGTATCTAATATGTAATGTGGTAG
>NC_029772.3:21238193-21276356 GCF_000817695.3 Arachis duranensis | reverse complement strand
CATATATGTGATGATGATTATTGATGCCTTGATGGTATGATGTATGAGAAATATGCATGTTGTGGTATATGCTTGATGATTGATTATGGTTGAATTGTGGGTGGAACCATGTTGATGGTATGTATGATATTGATTGTGTACAATGATGATTTATTGAAATTGGTGTTGTTGAAAATTGGCATGAGGAAGAGTATATGATATGTCAATGTGTTTGAGTTTGAGCCACTTGGGTGAAGTGTGTTAAAATGATGGGATAGTGATTTTGGTGAATTATGGTAAAGTGTCAATGTGTGAGTTGAGGAGGCTTGATGTTGAATTTGATATATTTTGATTGATTTCAAAGAAAAGGGATGAAATTGGCATGTTTTGATTGATTTTGAAAAGAGTTGAAAATGGCTAGTTTTGCAAATGGCACTTTGTGGTTTTGTATGAAAAACATGGTTTTTGGGTATACTTTGACGGGACATTACTTGGACTACAGATTTCTGTTTTGTGCCAAATCTGTTTAGAAATAAAATTGGATCCAGGATGTCCATGCCGTTCGAAGAACGGGTGAAAAACGATTTAAAATGAGAAAGTTATGTCCGTTGGAAGATTGGGGGTTAAATCTGTGAATTCTGCAGCTTTTAACTTAGAAAATTTTTAGCAGAATGACCCCCCGCGCGTAGGCGCACTTGGCGCATACGCGCCGTTCTTCTAGAAAGCGCCATCCACGCGTGCGCGGGCGTGCCGATGTGCTGCACCCAATGCCCAGCCATTTTCCAGAGAGTTGTGCCAGAACTGTGCCAGCTTTGTGCCTGTGGCACGAGAGCACCCACGCGTACGCGTGGCTGACGCGTGCGCGTCGCTTGGCTATTTTTCAATCCACGCGTTAGCGTGCATGACGCATACGCGTCGATGAGTTCTGTGGCCATCCATGCGTACGCGTGGCCCTGTTTTCATCCCAAAGTTGATTTTTGAGTTTTAAAAGCCAAATTTCATACTTCTAAGCCCCGATCTCACCACTTATGTCTTAAATCATTATGATATGCCTAGCTATGATAAAAGGGGCTAGAGAATGTGGTAACTTGCGAGTGAAACAAGGGAAAAATGAATGATCAATGAGGATCAAAGATGATTATGTGAGATGCGGAGGATGGCGGTGGAAGTGCTTGTTATGCCATAGGCCAAAGGGCCGTAATTGTTGATGAATTGGCTGGTTATGGATTTAACCGTGATCCGGATGGCTAGATTATTGTCGTGTTACGGCGGAGCCATGATTATGGCTATGTATAAATACATATATGCTGTTGAATGAATTGTGAATGTTGCACTTCCACTGTTGGAGATGAGAGTTTCCTTGGGGGGAAGTAGTGGCTAGTCACCACATGCTCCAGGTCGAGACTCGAAGCTCTTTTGACCCTATGTCGTAAGTGTGGCCGGGCACTGTGAAAGACCCGGATGAGCTCGCCCCCGTAAATATTCACCAGTGAAGGTGATGGATATAGATCATGATTATGATCAAGTTTATGATGGGTATAACTCGAGTTGGGGATGCACGACAGAGGGACAGTCCAATGGTTAGCTACCAGGACTTGTCGGGTTGGCTCTATAACCGACAGATGATATCATCAGCCACTAGGGACAGGCATTCATCATATGCATACTATATGAATTGTTTGAGATTGCCTATTTGACTGCATATTACTTGCTAATTGTCTAAATGCCTTAATTGTTCCTATTTGTATATTCCTTGTTTGATATAACTGTGTTTGCTACATTATACTCCTGCTGGTGGTTGGGAGGTCTGAAGGAATCGCCACATATGGTTTAGCTTGTTTATAAGCTTTGATATTATCTGGAGGAAGTTCTAGGATTGCCTTTGGCTTTCCTCTATTATTATGTATTATATATGTGGAAGCTGTTACCATGCTGGGGACCTCTGGTTCTCACCCATGCGGATTTTGTGGTTTTCAGATGCAGGACGTGAGATTTCTCGCTGAGGCCTGCTGGAGACTTTTGGATTAGTGAAGATCCTTTGTTCTTGGAGACTCTGTTTTAGTTTATATGTTTTGCTTAGATACTTTTATCTCTATTAAATAATACAAACTGTGATGGCTCCTCTTATAGGAGATTTCAGAGAATAGGTTTTATGTATTTGTGTCCCTTTGGGTTTCCTTTGGGGCTTTTCTTATTTTATCATATGTATATATTGCTATATGCTCGAACCGGTTATCTTCGCAGCCGGATTTTGAGTCTTGATATTCATGTTTTTGACACTCCTTTGTACATATATAATCTCGCGTTGGTTTATTCTTGTTCGTTACGTTATCGATCGGAGTGTTGGGCTTTCCAGTTGCAATTTTTTTGTTTACCCCTTTTTCTACAAAGGCTCCTAGTTATAATCAATCATTCATACTACTATACGTACTAAATTTTTATTTTAGAGGTCGTAATACCTTGCCATCTCTAAATTATGACTTAAGCATAAGACTCTGTATGGTAGGGTGTTACACACACTCTCTCTCTCTAACCCTCTTATTTCATCTCCCTCAATGCCCTCTCCAATAACCCCTCCGACGGCCCCAATTGTTGTCTATCGGTTTGTCTCTTTGGTCACTCATTCTCTCTCTCTCTCTCTCTCTCTCTTCATCGCCAACCATCACTTCAGGGATCGTACGTGTGACTGTGAGAACTTTCAAGCTCTCTATTATCCATGTTTTCATGCAATCGCATGCTATGCTCAGTCGTGACTGAACTATACGTTCATGAAGTTTACACCATGAGTAAGGTGTTCAGCATATACCGGGTGGGATTTTTGTCGCCTATTCCAGAGGGACTTTGGCCACCTTATGACGGTCCGACTGTCATTCCTGATCCTAACATGAGACGTGCAAGAGAAGGCCGACCAAGGTCCACCAGAATCCGTAATACTATGTATGAGACTGATCATAATAGACCAAAGTATTATGGCCTCTGCAGATAGCCCGGACACACTCGTAGGAGTTGCCTTCAGCAAGGCTCCATGGTCGGAGGTGATGTGTAAATGTCATGATGTCGTTGGTTTTGTTACTGTTGCTCTTGTTGTTGTCATGCTGTCTTTATTCTAGTTAATGTTGTTGTTGTTGTGTTGTCTTTATTTTAGTAAATGTTATCCTTGTGACCAAGTTTTTGTCGTTATATCTTTGTTTTATGTGTTGATCTATGTAGTTATTATAACAACCAGAGTTTCTAAAAATTAAATAATAAAAGTTTTATGTAATTTAAATTGAAATAATTTAAAGTTTTGATTAATATTATGAACTAAAAGAAAATTTATTTATTTATCTATAATTTTAAATTAAAGTGTTTAATTACAAATAATTTTTAATTTGAAAAAAAATAATATTTTTGAAGTTAACTATATTAGGTTAAATTTGGTTTCAAATTAATACTCTACCCTAACCCAAAATTCCCAATTCTAAACCCTCATTCCTAATTCACTAATCCTAATCCTAATTTCTAAAACACACACACGTATACCCTCCTCACCACTTGTCATCCTTCTTCACCGCCACTCACTGACCCACCGCCAACCCTTCACCCAATGCACACACACTCAATAACAATCACACACAGAGCAAAGAGGAATAGAGTTGAGAAACGAGAGATTTAGAGAGTGAGGAGAGAGCACGAGAAGAGATCCGCGAGAGGGAGGGTGCCACGCCGTCACCCCGCCACCGTCGCGCATCACCGCCGCGCTACCAAGGCCACCGCGTCACCACGTTGCCGTCGAGCCCATCCCATCACTGCTACCAACACCAGAGGAGAGAGAGATTGGACAGAGAGAGAGAGAGACATAAAGAGGCAGAAGGTTTCGCGCTGCTGCTGCTGTCCGTGCAGTCTCTGCCGAGGGAAGCCAGCGCCACCATCGCATCACCGTCGTTGTTTGGGGCATCGTTGCCATCGCCGTCAAGCTGCGTCAAAGAGAAGCGCCGCCACTGTGCCTCCATTGTCACCAAAGATGCTGGTTGTCGCTGCTGCTTGCGAGAGGGAAACGCGTGAAGCGGTGCTGTGAACACGGCTGCTTCTGCCACCATTGGAGCTACGCTACCGCAGAGGCCATGGCCACCCCTTTGGCCGCCGAGATCGGTTCTGTGGCCACTGGGACCACCGCCAAAGCTTTTGTCGTTTGGTTCAGTCAGTATTCCTTAGTTACAGTAAGTATCTCTGTCTTGGAACCTGCCCCGTTCATATCTCGTTATGCGTTTTAAGGTTTTCGGATATTAATGCTTTTAGGATTAAGTTATCCAGGCCGTACGTTGCGAGTAAAGGCTATTTTTGCTGCTGTGGAAGTGAGCGAAGCTGTGTTTGAAGCTGCCGCATTTTCGAATTGAGAGGAAATGTTCTGTTGACGTGTTTGGGTTGTGGTTTTCGACTAACTATGATAGGGTTTTTATTTTAAAATTAATCGTTTTAATTTATGAATGCCATTGAAGTTTAGTGAATAAGTGCAAATAATTTATAAGTGTCTCGTGTGACTAATTTTGTTGTTGTGAGTGGTTAATTGGTGAAATTGAATTGCGACTGATTGAGTTGAGGCTGTGACTGATGTTGGTTTTCTGATTTTGATGAAATTGTTTAAAATTCTGATTTATGTGATTATGCTGAATTGGTTGGTTGTGGCTGTACTCTGATTATTGAGAATTAGTGTTTGCTGTTGATTTTAGTTATTTG
The DNA here is from genome assembly GCF_000817695.3 of Arachis duranensis. Lineage (NCBI taxonomy): Eukaryota > Viridiplantae > Streptophyta > Magnoliopsida > Fabales > Fabaceae > Arachis > Arachis duranensis. The sequence continues at coordinate 21,271,661 of NC_029772.3, read as the reverse complement.
ATGTATCGGAGTGGCCGTGGAACAGACTTGCGATTGGTTGGATTTGGTCTTAATGATTGTTAATGTTGATTCATGAATAATTAGAATTAAGTCAGAAAACTGTTAAAATATTGAAGTTTAATTATTGAATTATTTTCTTGAAATCTGACTTTTAAAACAAAATAGTGACTTTAAAATAACTAGAACTACGGAAGGCTAATTTCTAGTATTACTAGTTGAATTTTGGAAAGGATTATATGATATGCGGAAAGTACTTATGAATTGATAAGATTGGAGTTGGATTGATAGATTACATGGAAATTGTGGAGTATGATTGGTTTGTTAAATTGTGAATGACTAACTGATTGAGAAACATCTGTTTGATAATTGTTGAGAAAGAGAAAATCCGTAAGGGTGGCTAAACCCGAGTTTTAGGCGAAGTGCTGCCGAAACTTTTATAAAATTTGGAACTTTTATTTAAAATGCTATTTTAAAAGATTTGTTTAGTAAATTTAAATTATTTGAGACTTATTTAGTTGGGAAAAGATTTATTCTATTTTGAATTCGATTTATTAAGAAAAGTATAATTTTTTAAATTCTATCTTTTGAAAAGGGAGTTTGTTTTAAGTAATGATTTGAGTTCGGTTTATTAAGAAAAGAAATCTCTGCCATAGGAGAGCAGAGAACAAAGATTAAAAGAATTTATTAAAAAAAGGGTCTCTGCCACAAGAGAGCAGAGGCCAAGGACAAAGAAAAAGTTTTAAGAGATTGTCTGTCATAGGAGAGCAGATGCGACTTTGTTTGGGCCTTAGTGCCAAATGTATAGTGGGGACGCCCACACACAGAGAATTATTTTCCAGATGTAAGCACATTGAAAGTCACACTGTATGTGGCCTAGCCGTAAGACTTATAAGCATATAGTATGCATTTGGAAAGCCATATCTGGGACTCGTGCCCGGGTAATGTCGGGAGCGGGTAGGCAACCAACACATGAGCTCATGGCTTGCGTTAGGAATAGACATGCATCATGTTGTTTGCACATTTGCATTTGATTGTGTTTGCTTATCTTGTTTCTCTGTGATTCTGCTGTTTGTCTTATTGCAATTTGTTTATGTGTTGATCTGTTTCTTGTGCTTTTAGTTGGTATATTGAGGTGACTAAGAATCGAGGTTGTGATTGAGATTTGTTTTAAGTTTGAAAATTTAAAAATGGTAATTAATTATATAAAGTAAGAGTAAAATGTATTTCCAAAGGTTTAACAAAATAGTTTTACTGACTAAGTTGATTATTTGCATTATTTTCATTACTTTTACGGCATTCCCATTCCCTACTGAGAATGTGTGGTTTGTTCTCACCCCAAAATCTTCCACCTTTTCAGTGACAGATTCGAAGATTCAATATGAAGCTACGGACGAGTAGTAGATTTACTAGCAATTCCTGTTGTTTTTATAGAGTTTCCTCACCCTTGTTGCTTTAGCTTTTATTTTATCCAGAGGAGTAGGTATTGTATTCGAGTTTTATATTGAATTTATTCGTATAGCACTTATTATTATTAATAAATATATGATTATTATTATTTGAAGATCGTTGATATGTGATTTTAATTACTAAAAATAATTTTCTGGAATCTTCTATAAAACTGAAACGCGATATTAAACTAAAGGCTAAATATTAAATAGTTAATAAGGAAAACATGTTAGTAATGCCCTACTTTTGGTAAAATCATGACGTGCTAAAAGTTAAGGTGTTACCGTTATCATTCTTTTGAAATGTTAATTTCATTATGTTCAGATACAATATATCATGTACCAAAGCTAGAAATTCATACAAACAATCAAAGCTTGGAACTCAATTAAATATTAATACATAATAAGATGACATATAAATAAGCAAAGCTACAAAGTCATACATTAATAAAGTCATACACCATAAATAGATGCAACTAAACATAAATAAACAACACTAGATGATCATACAAATAATAAAGTCATACAGATAGGATGATGAAGCTACATCCTAATGATGCTACTCGTCATCGTCATGGGCACTGAGCAGGACACCTCACTCTAGCTCCTCTCTGAGGCTGATATGCGGGAGGATCAGCTGGCAGACCCACTCCAAATGCAAATGGAGGCGTCCTTTCCAGGTGTCATATGGACTGCTTACAGGCTCATTAAGGTCGACCACCAACCGTGGGTGGTACTCAGGCATCTGAGCCTGGCCCTCTGTCATCTGTGGATGGTAAAGTGGAGTCTGAGATTGAACCTTTGCTGTCTGCTTCTGGTACTCCAGAATTTGTGACTGAACCTCTGCCATTTGCAGATGGTACTCCAGAATCTGTGTCTAAAACTCTACCATCTGCGGATGGTACCTTGGAATCTGTGACTGAACCTTTGACATCTGTGGATGGCACTCTGGAATTTGATTCTTGAACCTCTGATCTGATGATGGTAATGCTGACCATCGTCATCTCGTATGATCACCGGAAAGTTGGCGTAGAAATATGAACCACCCAGGTGATCGTCAAGTTAGTGGAAGCCAAGTCATCATACACCTAGGTGCTGACAACATGGAATACCTGAGAGCTCGATGCATGGTTAAATGTCCTCACCCGAATCCCAGTCTCCGGCTCTCCACCAGAACCATGATCAAACTGATGACCATGCACTGTGCCAACAGGGCTATCATCGTGCCTAGCTGCTGCACTTCCCGGTCTAGCACCCCAACGTCTCGCACAAACCTGACACACACGATGGTCGCCCTGTCCTCTGTAGTCACCACCAGCTTCCTACTCCTGCATCATATCATTCAGCCATCGCCATTCTCGATCAGTAGCTCGTGTACCAATGCATCGTCACTGCTCCACACACCTGTTATCAGGCACATCCGGTACTGGTACCCTAGCAAGCGCCTGCAACGATCTTCTGTGGAAGGCATTGTTCGGAATCTCCTCTGCTCTAGGATTGGCAAATGCGGCATCTGACGATAGAAACCTATGTGTTACACAGTACCATCAGTCTAGGAACTGCGGACGGACCTGGATCAGCTACTCTCTGGATACTCATAAGAGAATTTACTTTGTTATCCCAATGCAAATGCCATGTCTAAAAATAAGTTGGGAACCACCTATCTCCACCCCTACCATCCTTGCCATGTAGCTAGTTTATGTTCAGGGCTGGGTTAGGTACATGCTGTATGCCGCCGAGCTGTCAGAACACCATATCAACTTGTTGCCACTCAATCACGGGAAAGTATATCAGGCTAGTGACCGCCCATCATAACCGACTGTGCTCCTCAGCTAGAATCTCCGGATGACAATGGCAAGTACATCAAGCATAGCATAAGACTCCCACACAATCTAAAAATTACAACGAAATTTACCATTAAAACACTATATACAGACATTTCGGCGAACGAGTAATGAAACTTCAAACCAGATACAAAAAACTAATATCTTAACCACCCAACTGGTCTAATGCAAAAGGAAACTAGATAATTCTTTGCTTCTTTCCGTCAGATGTGGGTAAATAAGTGGTCCACTTGAAGGATAATAATGTGATATGAATGTTTAATCCGAGATCTAAAATGTTAATAACTTGAAAAAAATAATTAAACCCTAAGTGTATCGATTGATACCTGGATGCCAACGGAAAATAAAAGTCGTCAAATCCATACGGCCTGAGAATGGAAAACCGCCAAAAGATCTAAGACTGTAGTAGCTATGGGGGCCTGCCAAGTTCGTGACAATTTTGTTGGCCACCCGACACATGCATCGATATAACCATGCCAACGCAGCTATACCCTAGCTATAAGTGCCCATATTGTCAAGTCTCGCCACAAATGACAACCACCGAATATGTATCCGATTTGTACTCTTGTCACCGAACAACTGAGTGGATAGCAGCATCATAATGTATGTACGTGCGTATATGTGCACGATATCCTCACTTCCATCTACTGGTAGCACCCTGAACCTCTCATGGAACCATGTGAAGTGGACTGTGAACTGTTTGACCTTATCCGGCGGCAGTAGCTCGCCGAATAACTTCTGAAACCACTACCAAGCCGATCTACCATCCTCCATCAACTGGTCAAAGTCTGTGAGGCACCCAGATACAACCTTTCCATCGACGGGCAACCCTAGCTGATACGCCACATCCTGCAGCATGATGATGCACTCTCCGAACCGTATATGAAAGGTGTGCTCAGGACGCCACCTCTTAATGAATGCGCTGACCAAGGGCTCATCCAACCAGAACCAACGCGTGTTCAGCCTAGTCAAGTGGTACAAATCAGCCCTCTCCAAATAAAGGTATGATCCTTTCATGCAAAGGCATATTCTGTTGCCTCCAAATGCTGTAAATACACCTACTTGACTGCATGATGTGAGAAAGTTAACCACACCCAAATTAATTCTAATATTTACAAATCTAAATCATAATTTATAATCCAATACAAAAACTACAAGTGTCTTATCTATCCAATCTTAACTAGAATTTTAGATATAGTTCTCTTAACATTATTTTTAAAACTAATTTTGATAAAATAGAGAAATAATACGTATGAACTTTTACATGAAAATTTGAAACAAATATTGATGTACTTTAGAATAAGTAAAAAATCTCCAACTTTTAAATTTATAAGTCCTAGATTTTAAATTTAAAGTTTAAAATTTAAAGTTTAAGTTTTAAATCTTAACTTTTAAATAATAAACTACAAACCTTAAATTCTATATCTAAAATTTAAGTTTTAAATTTTAAATACTAAACTATAAACCTTCTAAATTTAAAATTTAAAGTTTAAAATTTTAAATCTTAATTTTTAAATATCATATTTAAAATTTTAACCTATAAACCTTAAACTTTGTATTTTAAATTTGAATCCTAAATCTCAAATATATACTAAAGGACAAACCTTTTACATTTAAAATTTTAAATCCTTAATTTTAAATTTTAAATCTTAAACTTCAAATACTAAACTACAAACCTTAAATTCTGTATTCTAATTCTTGCACCCTAAATACTATATATTATGTTATAAAGTATAATACTTAAAAAAAAACTGACCTCTTCATTGATACCGCTAGCAACATGAGTAACGTCGTTGAGTCGGTACAAGCTGTCTTTGTCCGCCATGGTCCCGCCTGAATATGGCACCTCTAGGATCTCTCTCTAAAATTTTTAATTTCAATTGAGATGAAGAATCTGCTACTAGATTCGGTGGATTTATAGGCACATGTAAACTGCTATAGAGGTACCGTAGTTTCTGCGATGAGTCATTTGTGAAGAAACCGCCATAGCAGTGCCGTGGTTTTTTCATGGTTGCATTCCTTCAGAAACTGCTAAGGGTGTAGCGATTTTTCTTGACGCGCAATTCAACATAAACCGCTATATCCTGTAGTGGTTTACGTACATTCTTAAAATCACCATACCCTCCTATAATTTCTATATATAAATGTTATATTTGCGTTTACAATGTTCAAAAATTGTATTCTAATAATTATAATTTTTAAACAATATATATATATATATATATAAATTATATTAAAGAATCTAAAAATATGTAAAATAATAAAAACAAACATTATATTATTCAATATGAAAGTGTATCATCTTCAAAGTTATCTAACATATATCTTTCATAATTTCATGGTGATATATAACAATGACACATTAGATTTATTTATTCAATCTCATTTATAATATATTTTCTCAGCAATATGTATAATGAAAAATATACTAAGATAAGATAAGATTTATACTTATGATTTATCTATTAGTATTATTGTACATAATTATCCGTAAAACCTACAAAAAAATAGGACAAAAAAACAAAGAAGAAGACATATAACAATCTTTATCCCTAATATTTCATCACTCAATCTATAAATTACAAATTTTTCCATTAATAGCACGCAAAGGATCTGTTTTCTTTTTTAATAAAAGAGATACATAAATACTAGTCTCACGTAGCATTCAAGCAATGGCACAATATTTAAAATCATATTCTTGTCATATATACGATTATGTTACCAATCATATAATTAATAATAAATAAATTAAATTAAATAGTCTTGTCTTATTTATAATTATATTACCAATTAATATATAATACTAAATAAATTAAATTAGATTAAATTATGTGATATTTAAATAACTAAATAAATTAATTATTAATTTAATTAATTAGTTATAATTAATTAAATTTAATGAATCAAATAAAATAAATTAAAAAATATTTTAAAAAATATGCCACGTCAATTCATTATTAACCACAGAAAATAAATATAAGATTGAGATAATAATAACATGATTTTGATATCGTATAAATAATACATAATTAAAGTGTAAAGGAGTATTTTATATTTTATTTTATTTGTCCTATTCTTTTAGTTTTATAATTTTGTGAGAAGATAGAAGAATTCTTCAATAAAATTCTGATATTTTTTTGGTTATATTTTTTTAACATGTCTCTTATAATCGGTCAAATATAAAGAAAGTTTTAAATGATTTCTTGTTTAACATAAGCATAACTGTTGCTTCAATCTTTAACTTTTATCTCTTTTTTCTTCCATCTAATTTATCATCTAATAGATTCTAACTTTGTATTAAAAAAGATACAAAGAATTCGCAAATAAAACTTTACTTCTTGCAACCGAATAGACCACATAGAATTGAGATACAAATGTCTTTCATCTTATATATTCTTTATTTTAGACACATTCCATTTAGTCAGTTACCTGTTAATACAAGTTGTGACTTTAAATACTAAAAAATAGTATTTTTCATCCCATTTGGATCATACATAAGAAGTAATTACATTCTATTTCATTAAACTCTGACTATTATAATTGCAACTATTCTTACATATATGCATAAATGTAACATCCACCATTTAGCTCTTTTATGCACTATTTGAATGATGATTTGCTGTCATATTATATATTTATGTATATTTTTCCATTTCTATTTCGTAAGAAGAAATAGTGAAAATTTGAATTAATTTAAAAAGAAAAAGGATATAGTTAAATATGTTGAAAATTTTAGAATTTCTTAATTCCAAAATCATTCATATTAAATCTTTAAGAAAGATAGCTGAGAACGCAAAAGCGTACATACTTGAATTCATGAGTATAATTGATAGAGTTTTGATTTTTTGATATTCCTCAACCAAAGCCTTCCGTATTTCTGATAGAGTTGAATCACAACTCATTCCGAAAATTCTGAAGTCACTATTTATATTTGAGTGTAGTACTTATTAAATTTTAAACCCAAATAAAATAGTATTTCTAGTTTTATTCTCATTTAATTTTAAATTAATAATAATAATGACTTATTTAATTCAATATTTATGAGAATAAATGAGGTCATTGTTATATAAGTCATTTAATATGAAATAGTCTAATTTATGATTATAATTAATATATGTATTGCTTATAAATATATTAAAAAATAATAATTTTTTAATAAAATAATCACATAATTTAAATTATAATTAATTGATTGATAAAAATTATAATAAATTATGTGATATTTAAATATCTAATTAAATTAATTAATTGATATAATTAATTATTATAATAAATTAAATTTAATAAATAAAAAAATAAATAAAAAAATACATTCAAAAATATATTGTGTTAATTTTATTATTAAATATAAAATTTAATTTTTATATAATATAATAGATAAATTTTGTTTGACCGATACAATCATTAGTTTTGCATGCATATTTGCATGACCAATTTCATGTAGACAGGAAGTCTAGAGTGCATGATTTTGTTTCAAGAATAAAAAGAGAGATCGGATTAGGAGGAATGTTGAGAAAGAGAAAGTGACCCTCTTTTTGATTGGTTGTAATGATGAGAAAATGTACTATATGTACACCCCACCAAGCACTACTAATAAAGACACCAATTAACATTTTTTTATTCACGGAAATTAAAATAAATTATAGAGAAATATTATATGCGTACGATTTTTATGTATAATCATTTTTTAAAATTAAGACAATAGTCAATGACATAAAAGTTGGTCCCTCTACTTCCTTGTCATTCTGCTTTCTTTGGATCTACTATTTTTCAATTTTTATGTGGGACAAATTTGGGGTAGCATGTTTGTGCTCTTTCTCTCACTAAGGGAGTGCAAATTCCTTGTTAATTAGCAATCTATCACATCTCCGCATAGTAAATAACGATTTGCTGTTAATTGATTTTAAACGGATTTGATTTTAATGTGGATGCACTGTCAAAAAAAAATCTAAAATTTGATGCAGTGTAAACTATACAAACAATTAATATATTGACAAATTTTACATAATTTTTATTAATATGATTTTATCACATATAATCTTCTAGTATTAATTTTCTTAATATAGGTCAAGACTTGCTTATATACAGCTAGGTGCCTAGGTAGTTTGTTTAATTGTTTAGTGAAATATTTTATTAAAGTGATTTTTACACCATAAAATTGAAATTGAGTTTTCGTAAAATTTGAATATATTCTTAACTAATTAATAATAAAAAATATTAGATATATATTAAAATTAGTTATCAAAATTAAATTTAAAATATATATTAAAATATAAAATATATATCAAATAAAATAAATTAAATTATATATTTATTGGCACATAAATATATAGTAGTTAATTTAATAAGTGATTTTTGATATACATAGAGTACTTTTTTTATAGAGTACTTTTTTTATATTTATGCTAGATAAATAAGTTCCTAACATATAAATTTTATTATAACATAATTAGGTCTTAAAATTTATCATTATAAAATAAATTAACTGTCGTCTTTCAAAACAACAAAGAAATCAATCTATACAAGAATAACTCTAAAAAAATTTATAAAGAATAAAAATTTATTAAAAATCAAAATATTTTATTTAAAATTTGTTGAGAAGGCATTCAAGTGTTTGTTCATAATAAATAAATGGACACAATACCAGAGATTAAATTAAATAATTTCAAACAAGTTCAAACCAATCGGCTTACACCCCACCCCACGTTTGAATCTTATCATTATGAATAGAACAACTATGTTGGAAGTGTTCTGTACTAGAATCAAGATCAATTGATCAATATGCCGAATACACGAAGTAAAAATTGATCAAAGGTTTCTCTCAAGTTAAATAACGGATTCAAATCCTTATTATAGCTTTCTGTTTAGGCCAAAACGAGTAGAGAAAAACAGATCTCTAACCCAAATGGGAGACCAAGAAAGCAAAGCAAACAAGCCAGTCATGTGACCAAAAGCAATTTGTTTTGGTGGTTTAGTCCTCAAAACTTTGTTCACAACATGCCTTGCAAAAACTCTTCCATCCGTTGCCTTCTCTCCTTGAGAAGCTCTCGCTCTCTCCGCAATAGCATCCTTAAACTCCTTGTAAAGCTTCCAATCTTGGTTCCCCAATCTCTCCAAATTCGCCCTCCCGAGATTCGATCTCACAGATCCCGGGAGGACGAGAACCACGTCGATCCCAAACGGCCGCAGCTCGAGCCGCAAACTGTTCGACATGGCGATAACAGCCGCCTTACTCGAGCAATAAGATCCGGCCCAAGGCGTCGACACGGTTCCCACGATGCTTCCAACGTTGACTATGCTCCCACTCCTTCTAGAAGCCATGTGAGGGACAACATGCTGAACCATTCTAAGTTGTCCCAACGTGTTGATTTCCCACGATTTGCGAATCGTGTCCAGTGGCAATTCGGCTAAGGGACCGGTGCTACCTATGCCGGCGTTGTTAACCAGAATATCAATGCGACCGCGCTTTGATATAACGGTTGAAACTGCCGAATTAACACTTTGATCTGAAGATACATCAATTTCAAGTGTTTCTATGTTGCTGTCTGACTCCAATTGTTTCATGTCTTGCATCCTTGTTGAGATGTCTGAAGCAAAGACATGGCAATTTTTCTCGGCAAATGCCTTGCAATATTCATAGCCAATTCCACCTATGGCACAGCCAGTGACTAGTACAATCTTAGTATCACTCATAATTCTTGAATATAATGTTTATTAGGTTAATTGATGTCAGAATTTATCGGTATGATGCTCTTATTATATATGAAATATGAATAGAGTAATACTGTAATATCATATATAATAAGGACATTAATTAATTTTAGTAGCATTGTGTATATTTTTACGATGTTACATCATTGCGATAAGGGATATTCTTAGTGACATATGCTAAGTTATTTTCTATCATATCTGAGATTGGCCGTCTGGCCGGCTTTGCAGGAGGGTTCTTTCTTTCTCTTTCTTTCTTTTTTGTTTTTCACTATGGAGATGTTATTTTCATGTCACTTTCTTTATGCACTTTCCGCCACAAACATGGCTCCATTTACACAAGACACACATTTTCAGCTTTTTATTTTATTGACAGCCACCAATCAATAGTGATGATGGGAGGAATCTCTTGCCTCTCCTCTGTGATTCGTAGTTTTTTTTAAATAATATAATAAAAAAACTCATCTTGCTTTGTTATAACATGTTGATTCACATTTATGTTTCTGTCACCGCATCATTGTTCGGAATATTCACAACTTGTTCAATTGAGTTTCTCAATGTTACTTTTTAACTAAACTCAATTTCTGAATTTTTCTAATTTTAGGTCTATATTAGCATAATTATTTTATTTAATAAATAAAATAAATATTAAATTTACACTTGTAGACAAGCATGATTAATTTACGATTTACTACCACAAAAACGGAATTTAGCCACTAAATTTTAACTACGAATACTGAATTGTGATAAAAATAAATAAGCGTGTCTTGTATTTAGCATGAAACATTATCACAGTGGCTAAAATTAATATTTTACCACAAATAATATTCATCGTAGTCTTTCAATTTGAAGTTTATACTCCTCATTTTAATAAAATTATTTTTTCTCTTCTCCTAAAAATAAAAATCAAACTATAACCTCTTCCCTTGTCTCTCTGTGCTTGTTTTCCATGATCATACTATCTTAAATAAATGTATGTTTTAAAATAAATTTATTAATTTATAATATTTTTTTAAAATATCCTAACATTAACATATATTTAGGAAATTAAATTTGAAAATATGAAAAAATAAATTTAGATAAGACAAATAATTATAAAGATAAAAGTTATATTCTAATAATTGAGTTAATTATAAAGATAAAATTTATCTAACTAAAATAGAATAATTTGGATAGGTAATAAAAAATTGGTAATTTTTAAGTAAAAATTTTTTTTAGTAAATCTTTTACTAAAAATAGATTATTTTATCATTTGTTGAATTTAAAAGAATTGGAGATAAGTAAAAAAAAAAATAGTCTTTTATTTATATAATTTAGTACTCACTATATATATTTGTGAGTACTGGACTTTTTTTACTAAAGATATGAGACTCAAATCCGCAACCTCTTAATTGAGTATGAGGAGATTATGCCATTTGAGTTATTACTCATTAGCTATCATCTCAAGTGCCCTTACACAATACGATTGTGTATTAAACATAATTTGATATACTTTTAAATAAATCATGCTATCATTTAAATTTCATGGTGTTTATATTGTCTAACTTTTTCTTTCATATATAACATGTATAACATATTTAAAAAAAACACTATATAACAAATTATATATAACAACATTTAAAATATTTAAAATATATTAAAAATATCTATTTACAATTTTTTAAGTAAGTTATGCACCGTGTTAACAAGACCATATCCTTATCCATTACTTATTCTTTTTTATATAGAATTTTTTTTGTATATTTTTACTCAAATATTATATAAATTTATTTGTTTTATGATTTTCTACCGTAATAATTTTTAAATTTAGTATGCATAATTGATTATTGAGGACAAGGTTCATTTTTTTGTGATACAGATTGTGAGATTCTATAATATAATTTGACTTACTCTACAGCTATTTAGTGAGTAATATTAATATTAATTTGACGATCCGTTTAGGTTAGTTCATTAACACCTCCTTTTACACTTTATGTCAATATATTTCTATAATTTGTTGTGTATATTAATTAGGAACTAATACATAATATGCTAATTTTTGTATCATTCATTGTTATACCTTTCATACACTTATATTTTAGTACATTATTATTTAAACAAAGTCATTCAATTATGATTGATAAGAGTTGGATTCATAAATCAATTACATTAACAGAGTATAAATGCGGGATTGAAAAATTTTTGGATTTTGCCTTTACTAGAACTGCTATAAATGAAAAAATTATATGTCTATACATCAAATCTGGGTTCAACAATATAGGGGCGAGAATTGAAGTATTAACTCATTTACTTTAAAAAGGATTTCCAAAAAAGTATACTTCTTGGTATATGCATGGAGAAACTATAGTCTAGCCGGAAGAAGAACTATTGGGTCACGATCATACAGAGCCTGTTAAAAAATCACCACTGCATGTATGTTGACTGATGTTTTTGGTATAGATGACATTAATTATGAAGGTGATGATTATGAGCCCTTTGCTTCGAGAACTGATTCCATTCCAAAGCCGTCGAAAAATGGCACTAACGAGGATTCAAGAAGAATTAGAGAGTTGCTAAAGGATGAAAATCATAAATTATATCCTGGGTGCGCAAAATATAGCAAGTTATCATTTGTTGTTGAGTTATATCATATCAAGATGTTGTGCGGTGCTACTGACAAGACATTCTCTATGATTCGATCTTCTCAACAATGCTTTTTTCCATGCTAACTTGCTCACTTCATTTTATGAAGCCAAAAAATGATTAAATTGTTAAGTTTGGGATACGAAAAAATTCATGCATGTCCAAATAACTGTATGCTCTTTTGGAAAAATGACAATGAGAAAAAAAATAAATGTGTGGTTTGTAACGCATCTCGATATAAAGTAGAAAAGAACACCAGCAATAATACAGAAGTTGTGGGAATGAGTCAAGATTAAAAGAAAATGATACCGACAAAGGTGTTGAGGTACTTTCCTCTTACTCCTAGGTTAAGAAGGTTATACATGTCCTTTAAGAAAGCAAGACTAATGCGCTGGCATTCGAAGTTTCCTAACTCAGATGGAAAGTTAAAGCATCCTAGAGATAGCAAGGCATGGAAAGATTTTGATTTATTACATCCAAAATTTGCTAAAGATCCTCGTAACATAAGGCTCGCTTTAGCAACCGATGGCTTCAATCCGTTCGGGACTCCCAGTTCAAACATTAGCATTTGGCTAGTGATGCTATATATATACAACTATCCTCTTTGGTATTGTATGAAGCAAACTTCTCTTATAATGTCTATGATCATTCCTGGTCCAAAGATGCCTGAAAATAATATTGATATTTTTTTTGCAACCACTTATTTGTGAGTTGAACGAATTATTGAAAGGTGTTGATGTCTACGATTATGTTGATGGTAACATTTTTTGTATGCATGCTACATTATTTTGGACTATTAGTGATTTTTCAGGTCTTGATAATCTGTCTAGGTGGAATACACATACGAGTCTTACTTGTCCATTATGTAACTTTGATACAGTCTCCAGAAGGTTGAAGTTTGGCATGAAGTATTGATTTATAGGACATCGCCCGATGATCACGAATATAGGCACAATAAATACTCTTTTGATGGCCATACAGAACTAAGAGGCCCATCTCCGACATTATCAGGCAAAAAGATTTTGTCCCGAATTAAGAGTAGTCGAAAAAGACCTCAGGATGCACTCAACGATGACAACATCCCACTACAATGGAAAAAGAGGGATATTTTCTGAGATTTACCATTTTGGAAGGATAATCTTGTTCGTCATTGTCTTAACATGATGAACATACAGAAAAATGTGTGTGATAATGTACTTTTTATTGTACTTGATGACAAACAAAGGACTAAAGAAAAATTGCAAGCTCGTAAGGACTTGCAGTTGATGGAATCAGAGAACAACTCCATCCATATCCTAATTCTTCCAAGTACCCTGCCTCGTGCTTTAGAATGACAAATGTTGACAAGGATATTTTTTTAGGTGTTCTAAACAGTGTCTCTTTTTCAGATAGTTACTCTTCAAATATTTTTAGATATGTCGATGTTAAAAAACGAAAGGTACGCGGTCTAAAAAGTCATGATTCACACATTCTTCTGGAACATATCTTGTCAATTGCACTTAGAAGATCCTTGTCTAAGGAGGTTACATCCGTGCTTATCGAGCTGTGCAACTATTTTAGAGAAGTCTCAGGTAAATCACTATCACTAGAAAATTTAGAAAGACTACAACAGCGAATTGTTTTGATGCTCTGTCACATGAAAATGATATTTTCTCCAACATTTTTTACTATTATGGTTCATCTAGTTATTCATCTGGTAGAAGAAGCAATGATTGCGGGTCCAGTGCAGTATAGATGGATGTATCCCGTTGAAAGGTAAATTTTGGCACTCTAACAAGTTTTAATTGAATCTATTTGTTACAATATATTTTTATGGATAACTAATTTTTTCTTCTTATTTTTAGGGTCCTGGGACATTTAAAATCTTATGTTCGTAACAAGGCTGCACCGGAAGGGTGCATAGCTAAAGGTTACATAATAGAGGATTGTCTAATTTTCTATTCTAGATATTTAGAGGATGACAATATTGAGACAAGGTTCAACCGACTAAGGCGCAACGATGACCAAAATGATAACACTTCTAGTAGTTGCTCTACTATCTTATCTAAGATTTTTCCAGCCTTAGGAATATCTCGTGGAGCTCATAAGATTTGTTCGTTAACACCAATTCAAAAATTGCAGGCCCATCGTTATGTGTTGACAAATTATTCAATGGTGGACAAGTTCTGCGAGTAAATTATGTTATTATTTCTAACTTAGATTTCAATTATTTTCTATAACTATTCCGTCGCATCTTTCTGATTATGGCTAAGGCACCACCACTGATGGTAGCTGCCTTTCCTTGGTATTCTAAAGAGGATACTCAAACTGTGAAAAAATAGAAAGAGGCGGTAGTTTTAAGCATAAATATGATCAGAATGTGACTAAGGTTTGGAGTGGTGGGTGGTTGCTGGTGTTTAATGGAAATATTAACCCCAATATAAAATTTTGTTAAATTGGTGAAAAAAAAGAGCTGATGCTCTCCTGTTCTATATTGGGTCTTCTTTGGATAGTCAGGATTCAAATCCAATGAATTTTATCAATGTTTGGATGCTATCTACTAAGCACAATTAGATTTAACAATTGAAAGACAACAATTATACTTGGTTCTTGCTGAAGAAATTCACTTTAAGCAATGGAATTCTAGTGGAATATTTATATATTTTTTAACGAAGTAGATTAACTTTTACTTATTCAATAATTAGGATTTATTTTGATTAAAACAATAGAATTATTGTATTTTCTTTTCACATCTTTGAAGAAGATTATCGTTAAGGAGAAAATAATGTAAAGGATAAAATTGAGTCCAATAACTCATTCTCATTAGTAATAGAATTTATTATAAAGTATTGGCATAATTTGTTTTGTAATTTTTTTTTATAAAATTATGTTTTTTTTTTCTAATTCTCTCTATTTTTATTAAGAAAAATGTTAGGAGATTATTAGAATTTATTAATTTTGGCCATCACTTTTATCTATTAATTCAATTCTTTTAATTTAGTAATCTAAGTTAGCCCACACTTTTAAATATTGATGGCTAATTGATGGTAAGAAATAATAAATTTTGATAACCTATTAGGATTAGTATTAGGCCTATAGGATAATTAGAGAAATATACTATAAATAGAAATATGGTGTAGTAGTATGGATATGTATAATGTAATTAGAAACTCTCCTTTCTCTCTTTGGCCCTAATCTTAGGTATTTCTATCCTATTCTCTCTGAATTTTTATCTAATTTTCTATCTCTTGATACAATTTGTATCAAATAATGCTTTCATTGAACCAATCTCCTATGTTTGATGGTACTGGAGATAAATACGACTAGCTTATTCTCATAGCATAGCTTTAAAATGCTCAACAAATTACAAAACAGCAAAAAATTTTAGAGATATAAAAATGTTTCAGGCAAGACTCTAATATGGTTCAGATTATGAAAGAAATGAAATTCGAATGCATACAGATTAATATTTGATATAATATTTATGTATCAGTATCTGCCAGATTTTTGTCCAAAACTACCATTGAAATTTTCTTAAAATGCAATTTCAGTTCTAGACGTAGTTTTAGAAAAATTTCGTACGTATTTGAAGAAATATCAACCACAGCTAATACAAACACCAGAATCATTAATAGATAATTGAAATCCAAAAATTTAAGTCAATTTAGAGTCAAATTTTAACTAATTAATAACAATTCAACAAAGCTAGCAATAAAAAATTCAATAATCGCAGATATACAATTCTAGAATTCAGATTCAAAATCTGAAGATGCAAAATTAGAGAATGCAACAACAAAATTTTTAAAATTTAAAATGAATCCAGAATACACAGAAAAAAAAGCAACAAATCTGACTAAAAAAGAAAAATCTAATTTCAATTTTAAATTTTAACTACAACAGAATAAAAAAGAGTCAATACAAATTACAGTTCTAACAAAATTTTAAAATTCAAATCTAAAAATACAATAAAAAATCATTCTAAATAAAAAACTCATTTACACTTAAAAACAAGTGCAAAAAAAAAAAAACAAGTCACAATGAAAGAGGAGACGAAAACCGACGCATTCCTATTTGGCTAATTCCCTCTCTATTTGTCTCTTATTTCATTAATTTTTTTCTGTTCTATATTATTTCCCTTTCAGAAATCTTAAAATAAAATTTTTGGAACAAGCATAGGGAGTCATCAGAAAAAGTGAAACTAGATAGCAACTTATCTTAGGTAGTTACCACCACAGAAACCGCGTTAAGCGTTAATGCTATATAGTGTATGCATGAGAAGAAAAAGGTCCCTTGTGCACTTTCTCTTTTCTAAGTGGCCAAGAATTTAAGACTCCCCTTTTGTTGAACCCAATGGCAAGTTTTTCCCTGTATTCTTTACCCGACTACTCCCTTTACTTGACTTACCCTACGCCAAGATCATTGATTCATTTCCTTTCTCTGCCATTAGTGACTAATATTGCATGTCGATGTCGTACTGTAGGATGAGAATCTCGCAAATAGTTTCTTTTCCTTTTTAAATTTAATTAATACATTATACTATGTAGTATGTATACACCAAATCAGTTACTAAAGTCAACCACTAGTATAAAATATATGTTAAAATATAAATACACATTAAAAATAAATTAAACCATATATATATTTTATACACAAATAGATTAATGACTGCTTTTAGTAACTAATTAGTATTTTTGCCCGTAATAACACTACAAAAATATAAAAATTTTGAAATTATATTGGTTTTATCCTAACATTATAAATTATAGTAAAAAATATTTATAAAATCAAATTACTTTTAATATAAACTTTTTATTTTATTTAATTGAGAAAACGATAAAATTTCTTAAGAGTTACGCAGATTTTTTTGAAACTTTTGTTCTTTTAAAGCAATTTTATGATGTTTTTTGTTTGGTGTCTAACTTTTGTCTAAATTATTTTTTATAGTAACTTTAAAATATTTAAAACTTTTTAACTTTTATACTTTTAAATTTAGAATTAATTATTTTATCTATTTTAATAATTAGACAACAGTTTTTAGGCACCACAGCAAACACCGGTCTTTTAAGCCTAAAGCATGAAAGCATAAATAAAAAAATAATACGCAAATATGATTTCACAATTCACATTACATCCAAATTGTAGTTTGACACAGGCGACCGAGGGGACAGCCCAAGCCTAAGCTAGTTTACTAATAGGCCTGCTGCGAAGACTTTGCTGGATTTTCTTTCACCAAGAAAGAAATGCCCTAAGATACTCATTGAAAGCTACAAAATTGAATAGCTTGTTGCCTTTTAATTTATTAATTAAAGCCTACCTTGTCTTTAATTCATTCACATTCCCTGTACTCTCTATTGCTGGAGGATAGGGAACATAAATAAATTAAAGTAAACAATTACATAAATAATATAATATCTTTTAAATTAAATAAATTATTAAAAAAATCAAAATTATCATATTTTTCAAAAATAAAATTAAATATGTATATTTTATTTTATTTATTTTTTATACATAAATGACACTAGGATAATATGATGAAGTACCATAGATTAATATATAAATCGTAATATCCTGACATGTTTCAAAATTTCAAATTCTTATGTACATAAATCATATTAAGATATGATAGTTCAAAAAATACATAATCATAGCAAGTTGTAGCGATTTATGTAGGAATCGCAAAACAAACCAACTTGTGACGATTATGTGTATTTTGGGACGCTAAATATCTTAGCACAATTTATGTAAAAATAATAAATGATTTACATACGAGATGTTGAGTATAAAGTGTTTGAATCAGATCATATTTAACTATCATATGGAAAGTATACATGTGTACAGTTTAAAAATTGATGCATCTAGTTTATTCAAGTAACTCTAAGACAAAGAAAGAGCTGTTAGGAAGTTAGAAGGTACATGGGAAGCACATATGCTTGGCTACATAGTATTACAGGCATCTTGATCACCACGTAATCTCTAAATATTTTGCAGAATGCAACCATATTGACATATGGTTCAAATCAAGCTAAACAAAAGCCAATCGCACATATTTTGAGAGATTAGAGAAAGTCTTATAACTTGCTTCCAAGATAGGTCATAGGAGTTTAGATGTACATGTCTATTAGTACATCTCTGCTAGCATCATGGTCAATGAGTCACCGATGTTCTTCCATTGAATGTTTTAGAAATTTTCGTTGTGTAATGAGGCTTTTAAGTATTATCACAAAAAAAAAATATTCATTCAGTCACATTTAAAAAGTGTAGCTAAAAATAAAAAAATGATGTGTTAGACAAAAATTACACCTTTTTGAATTGTGGAGACGCTCTTTTAACTAAAAATTCAAAGGTGGTGGATGGTACGAGAGGGGAAGAAATTTCAATACGTGAAATTACGTGTTTGAATTTTGAAAATTGAGAATATGTGAAAATGAAGTTAGAGTTTTTGTTTTGAAATTGGCGTATTTAGAAATTTCACACAAAATAAAATTTTAATTTTTTATATTTATATTTAATAATTAATTTTTTTAGAATTGAAAAAATTAATTTTTAGTCAAAATTTTAAAATTAATTTATATAAATAATTTTTTTTACTTCTTAAAGGTTTAATATTTTGAAATAATTTTTTTTAGTTACAAAATATTTTTAAATTTTGTGACAAATAAATAATTTGTTACAAACATTGAATTTTGTGACAAATTAATTTTTTGTTACAAAATATTTAGAATTTGTGAAACAAATAAATGTTTAATTACAAAATATTTTAATTTTTGCAATAATTTAATGTTTTGTTATAAAATATTATAAAATTGTGTAACAAAATATCATTTTATTATAAAAACCAACACAATTTATAACAAAAAAATTTAAATTGTTACAAAATATTACAAAGTATCTTATTGTTACAAATTATTCTTATGTTACTAGTAAGTTACTCATTAAGTTTAAACAAAAAATTGAACCTTACAAGATAGTATAACCATATGTAATAAGATACTATAATAATGTATAATAATTTTTTGCTGCCTCTATAAACTCTATAAACACCGAGTTGGCTAGTAAAAAAAATTAGGACAAATTGGATAAATAAATAAATGATGAATCAATTTTATCCAATTGTAACTTTTTAAAATGGTTATATTTCGATCCTATACTTAATTCTATATAAATCACAACAGAATATAGAGTTTTTAAAATTTATACATAAATCACTATAAAATATAAAAGTTTATCATAAATCTTTATGGGATGTAGAAATTTATGTGAAAATAACTACTATTATAAACTACTAGAGAGTATAACAATTTACAATTTGTTTTTTGTTTTTTCTATCTCTATTATCTTATACTATCACTTTGATTTAATATCTATCTATCATTTTATAATTTTTTATTAAAATAAATATACTAAAAAATAGTTTTAATTAGTTAAATTTTTAGTATAATAAAAATTTGATTAATATTTAAAAACCATCATTATTATTTTATTATTTTAATATTAAAATATTAATTTTAATTATAAAATATAAAATATTTAAATTATAAAAATAATTATAAAATATTAATTATGCACTTCTCTATCATTCATTGGAATAAAACGATAATAGTGATGGTTCTTAAATACTAATCAAATTTTTATTATACTAAACATTTAACTAATTAAAACTATTTTTTAGTATATTTATTTAACAAAAAATAATAAAATGTTAGATAGATATGAAATCAGAGACGTAGTATAAGATGGTGGAAAGAAAAAAAAATAAAAAAAATGTAAATCACTAAATTCTCTAGTAGTTTATGATGGTAGTTATTTTTACAAAACTTTTTACACTTTGTAACAGTTTTTGATGATAGTCAACTTTCATATAAATTTCTATATTTTTTAGTAATTTATCATGGCAGTTAATTATCACATAAATCTCTATACATTCTGTGGTAGTTTATATATAAATTTAATTTTAAAAGTTTTAAAACATCCTATAATAGTTTATATAGAATAAGTACAAGATTAAAATATAATCATTAAAGACAAAATAAAGGTAATTCATCCCTTATTTATTTATGCAATTTGCTAAAAAAATTAACTCAATTAAATTTTTAAAGTGATTTTTTAGATTGGGTCCATGCACCAATTTCACTCCCGATTTTTCAATGGCACTATTTTGATTCTCGAGATTGAACTCCTAGCCCTCAAGCTCTCAAGCCCATTTCTGCCTTGAGTCAGCAAATCGGAGTGTTGATATGATCACTACAAGAAAAATCACTTTTAGCGGTCATTTATTTTGCTTTTAGCGGCAATAAAAATAGCCGCTAATATATTTATTGACAATTAGACATTAGCCGTCTTATACTTTGTTGCTAAAAGGTTTTAGTGGCAATTATAACATTTGTCGGTAAAGACTTTTTTAATGGCCGCAAAAGTATGTAATTTTTAGCGGTCATTTTCTTGACAATTTATATGGCCAACAAAAGTAATTTTAAAATTGCAATGTTATTCATTTTTAGCGAAAACTATTTTTGCTGCTAAAACCCATTTTACCAGCAATTTATATAGCCACTAAAATTAATTCTAAAATTATAATGTTATTCACTTTTACCGACCATTACTATTACTTCTAAAATCTTAAGATTTTTTTTAGTTATATTATACTGATTTTCGTAGAAGCAACGAACTACGTTTTATTTTTAGAATCTCAATTATTTTTGCTAACAATTATTATTTTTATGCATAATATAAATATACTGAAATTAATTACTATAAAATAAGATATTTCATTAAACTCAAAATATTGATACACAAATTTCTCTTGGAAAGTAATAAATCATGTTACAAATCTAAAAAAAAAACTACAAGCCTATTGTATTACCCTACCATACTTAATCTTATGCTTAAGTCATAAGACTGAGATAGTAAGGTATTACGACCTCTAAAAATAGTAATAATAATAATAATAATAATAATAAAGAAAAGGACACTTAACTAGGAGCCTTGAAAAATGGGTAAAACAAAATCGCAAAATAAAAAGCGCAACGCTCAGGAAAGGATTACTTGCGTGCTAAGAAACCTAATAGGAACATGATAAAGATAAGCAAAAGAATAAAGGAAAGCCAAGGAAACAGCATAACCAGCCTCTGACTCAGCCTCCGAAGCTAAGGCTTACCAGAGGATATATATATATCCTCAAAATACCAAAATACACTCCTATCTCTCCCTCAACCTCTAAGAGGAGCAGCATACATATGTTACTTGGAGAGTAAGCTAAATACATATATACAAATAGAAAACAAAAATACACCCAAGGACTACTTCGCTTTCTAGGATCCAAACGCCTAGCGAAGAGCCTCTCGACATGCATCTGAAAAATAATAATACAATATGGAATGAGAACCGGAGGTTCTCATCATGGTAAAAGTGCCACGCGCATAATAAATAAGGTCTTGAGAATGCCATAGGCAATCTAGAACTCCGTTATACAATTATCCAACTTAATTACTAAATAGAAGCTATAACAGGGGTAGGTATTCTAAATCTATCTAACTTACTCAATTTCAATCCTAATCTAAAACCAAACCATTTCTCCTTTTCCTCCATCCCTCCATTATCCACAATGCAACAGAAACAAACAACCAAACAAGTTCACACACAAGTAATGGCTAGATAGTACAAATAGCAAGTATAACAGGTAGCAAGTGATATAAATCAATTAGGCAAACCAAAAAAATGCATAGCAATCAAAACAAACAAATACATATGATGCATGCCTGTCCTATGGCTGATGGGGCCCATCTGTCGGTTATCCAGCCAACCCGACAAGTCTAAAAACCTTAGATTGTTCCCCATCGCGCATCCCCAAGAGTCTATGCATAGATTTCACATTCAATCATCATATAAATCACTCAATGGGGCTATCCATACTCGGGAATTTATACGTGCCCGGTAACCCTTACGACGTAGGGTCAACAGAGTATCGAGATTCAACTTAGAACACGTGGTGGCAAGCCACGGTTTTTACCCAGAAAAACTCGTATCTCAGATATCATCATTCATAAGCCATTTCATAGTCATAATCATTATTTAATCATTCATCAAGCCATGGCATGTTAACTCCTTTTATTAACAACTTCCCTTTCACATTTTTCATCGTCATTCCCTTATAATTCATCACGTTTATCCTTTCCGGGTCCTGACCAAACTATTTATCAAATTCTTCTCAACCTTTTTAATATCAAATAATCTTAGAATGAACCCAACTCTAACATTAAATCAATCACATAAAACGAAGATTAATCTTTGACTTCTCGGATCCATGACTATCACTCAGACATCCTCAACACTCTATTTTTTTTTCTGTTTTTAAGATAACAAATGAACTCGGAATTGAGCAAACTATATGTCCAGACGTTCATCTCGGAATAAGCTTTCTAACAAATCAAAAATCACAATTTTTTTATTTAACTAGTTTTAGAAATAGAGGAGAAACACTGACTGCTCTGCAGTGCTTAGAAACCAGAAAATAGTAGTAGCATACGATATCTAAAATTCTATATAAAATTCAAATTAAATCCAATAGCCTTAAAAATTAATATGGTTCAACTTAACATATCCAGGTTTCGTTTCCATTTAGTTTCAGGTCAAAACCATTTTTAATGAAGGAGTTATGTAACTTGGAAGTTGAGTAACTTTTTGCAGAATTCTATTTTAAAAGCCAATGAACATGTTCTTTTTCAAGTCCCATAACCCACTCATTAAAACATGGACAGCCCTAAAATTTAAATCACAACTGCTAAGAGTAATTAATTTTCACCTCCAATTGGTTGCATCTGAATATCCATCAATAATCAGAAGTTATAAGCTCTCAAAGTTGCTGATCTAAGAAAATAAAATTTGGCTTTTATTGTATAACGCATTGTATTTCAAAAATTCATATCTTTAAAACCACAAGTCCAACCATTCTGAAATTTTACGACGTTAAAATAATAGGACTAAAGATTTATTTAAAATTGGTTTCATTGCAAAATTTATTTTGAAACATTTGCAGCAGAGCCAACAAGTTACTGCTATTCTAAAAATTATGCAGTAAAAATCAGATTCCACGACTACAATTTGAAAATTCACCATAAATCATATATTTAACGAAAAGATCCCAAATTCTCTAGTTCAGTTCCAAACATTCCGAGGTTTAACCAGGACTTGATTCCACGCACTTCCGATCATCACAGAATTAGTTACAGCATATGCAATACCACCACAACACAACTCTACATCCTTATTAACAAACACCAACCATAATCCATCATAAATAAATACAAGAGCATACCATTAATAACTTCCAAACTTCATAATTCCAATATATATCCACCAACAAATCTATTCCAACAACATTACAAGGCTAATCATTAAATACAATAAATAATTCAACTTATCCTATGGTTCCTCTAACCTAGTTTTCACAACACCGTAAATATTAAAAGTGTGAAACTTAAACCATACCTTGGTCGATCACTTAATTTCACCCAAGGCAGCCTCACAACATAGATCACAGCCCCTCCAAGCTTAATTAAAACAGCCCCAAAACAAGCCTTGATCACCAATAAGCCTCCAAGTACTCCCAACTCAAACCAAATGCATATATATATAACTTAATTCACCCCTAATTTACATATATATCCAAATTTAGATTTTTCATCAATAAATAAAAAATTGGCTAGGGTTTAGTTTGTTTTTATCGTACCCATTGATGATTGGATTGCAACCCAACTATTATCTAATTTTAGTTTGTACCTAAACCACCAAAATTATCAAAATCACTCAAAACCTCAACAATTTTCGTGTAGAAAAGAGGCCCAGAGAACTGGGAATGAATTGGTGAGAAACTTACCACTTTGTTCGAATAGAATTGAAGAGGACTCCAAGACGAACGCATGGCCACAAATGGCTCGTCAATCGGAGCTCAAACGAGGAAGAGACGGTGGATCAAAGATGGTGAGGGTTTGAGAGCTTCTCCTCCCTTTCCCAAATCTGTTTGTATCGTTGCATGCAAATGGGGAAGAAAGAGCTGCTGTTTAGTTTAAATGTTTGGGTCCGGTTGAACCCACGGGCCCGGTTTGGGTCCTGGTTCACCGGTTCGGCCCTTTCGGTCCGTTTTTGGGCCAAATTTTAGAAATTGGTATCAAAATTCTCGTTTCGACAAGCTCTATCCTATTTTGATATTAGCTTTGCATTTTTAGCTTTCCTAATTAAAATTCAATTTATTAACTAATTATTTACCGATTTTTATGTGGTTTACTTCCTACCCACCTATTTAGAAATTTTGCCCTCAAAATCAGATTGAATTACCTGAAAAGATGTGTGGGTAGTCCTTCCGTATCTCTGACTCAAGCTCCCAAGTATGTTCTTCAATACCAGCCCAACTCCAAGCTACTTTCACCAAGGAAACCTCCTTTCTACATAGACTCTTGATGTTGGTATCGTCAATCCTAACCGGAGTTACTGGAAGCGTCAGATCTTCTCTTACTTGAACTGATTCTGGTTCTAAGACATGACTAGGGTCGAAAGTGTATTTATGAAGTTGCGATACGTGAAACACATCATGCAAGTTCGATAGATGTGGTGGTAAAGTGATCCTATACGCCACTGGTCCAATTTCCTTCAGGATTTCTAACGGCTCAAGTATTTTGGGGTTTTTAAAAGGGTTGAACAAGTAATTTAATTGACAAGAAAAATAAATAAATGACTATAAAATAAACTCTTGGCAAGATATGAGAAATTGGAAGTCATATCCTAGTTATCCTTATCAGGTGTGATGAGAATTGGATTTTAATCCCACTTAGTTAACCTTTACTAAAGCAAAGGAAAGTCAAGTGGAATAATTAATTTGATCCTCAAGTCCTAGTCAATTCCTATGGGAAGACTAGCTTTAGAGCGATCTGCCAATTTCAACCACTGCTTTATTTGATAACAGAATCTGCCAATCTCAACCACTGCTGAGTTTGACAACTCAAGAGTTACCAATTAATCAACCAGAGCCAAAAGGGAATAAAATCTACTTGAATGAAAATAATTTGGATAGAGCCCAAGCATCAATAACATAAATTAGAGAAAACAATCATAAGTCTGAAAAAGAAAACAATTATAAGTCTGAAATACCTCAAATTATATTAATTAAGAAAATCCTAACATGAAAAGTTTATAAGCCAAATAGGCAACATAAGTAATACAAGCATTAAAGCATCTGGAAGTAAAAGAGAAATACAAAGTAAAAGGAATATTGAACCTGATGAAGAGTCGAAATCCTAAATTCTTTAAGAGGAATCCTAATCCTAAATCCTAAGAGAGAGGAGAGAACCTCTCTCTCTAAAAACTACATCTAAAACCTAAAATTGAATTATGATCTGATATGAATTCCCCGTTTGAGTCTTTGCATGTTCCCTGACTTTAATCTGTGTTACTGGGCCGAAAATTGGGTTGAAATGCGGCCCAGAATCTCTACCAGCGACTTTTGTAATTCTGCAGATCGCGCACGTCACGCGTCCGCGTCGTCCACACGATCGCGTCATTCAGCGTTTTTCATACCACGCGTGCACGTCGTCCACGTATTCGCGTCGTTCATGCAGCTTCCAATCCGCGCAGTCGTTAGGCACGCGAACGAGTCACTCTGATTTCTTCCATTTCGCGCGATCGCGTGAGCCATGCGACCGCGTGACTTCTTGCTGGTCATCTCCTCAATTCCTTGTGTTCCTTTCATTTTTGCATGCTTCCTCTTCATTCTCTAAGCCATTCCTGCCCTATGAAGCTTGAAACACTTAACACACAGATCAAGGCATCGAATGGTAATAAAAGAGGATTAAGATTAGCTAAATTAAGACCAAAGAAGCATGTTTTCAATCATAGAACTAAACTAGGAAGGAATTGTAAAATCATGCAAATTCTATGAATAAGTGGGTGAAAAGCTTGATAAAACCACTCAATTAAATACGATATAAACCATAAAATAGTGGTTTATCAACCTCCCCACACTTAATCATTAGCATGTCCTTATGCTAAGCTCAAGGAGACAAAATAAATGAGTAGGGAAAAACAGGACTCATGTAATGCAACCTATGAATGTGAATGCAACCACATGCTAAAATGATTATATCTACTTGGTGAAAAAAGTAAATAAATCTTTCAAGAACAAATATGAACTGGATTTCACTAATTCAAATCATACAGTGAAAATAAGTAAACTTGTAAGAAGATAGCTCATAAAAGCAGGAAACACAGAATTAAGCACTGAACCCTCACTGGTAGTGTAGACATAGAATTAAGCACTGAACCCTTACTGGTAGTATATATCACTCTAGCTCTCAAGTGTCTAGGGTCAATTCTCTCAATTCTTTACTAATCTTGCTTTCTATAGCTTGCTCTTCATCTAACAATCAACAAAAAAAATTAATGCACCCATACACAAATCAAGAGGTCTTTTAAGGGTTGTAATGGGGTTAGGGTCAAGGTAGGATTGTATTTGGCCAAGTGGACTAAAATCTGAATCCTTAATTAACATAAAATTTCCACCTAACTTAAGACAATCCATTCAATTAAAATGCAAAATCTAACTTCCCATTAACTGTGTTTTCCATATATTCATGCATCCTAAATTTGAGTTCAGTACATATGCATTGATACCAACACTTACTTTGGGGCATTTTTCCCCTTTTATTATTTACTTTTTTTCTTTTCTTTTTCACTTTTTTTCTTTTTATTTTTTCTCTTCTTTTTTTTATTTTTTTTATTTTTCTCAATGCATATGATTAAAATATTGGATGCAATAATATGTGCTCAACTATTATTTTGCACATTTTCACTAAAATATACAACACCCAATTACTCAAACCAAATATTTTCAAATCTAACTTTCCCACACTTAAATCATGAGCACGTTTACTAGTCTAAGCTAATCAAGGATTCAAATTAAGGACATTATTATTTTCTGCTTAGAGTTAGTAATGAGCTAAAGTAAAGAACAAATGGGTAAAATAGGCTCAAATTGGTTTGCAAAGGATAATGGAAGGGTAAGGCCATATGGGTATGTAAACTTAGTGAAACAAGATCTCAATCATATAAGTGCATGTATACATCAAACAGTGGAAATATAGAATTAAGCAAGACAAAGATTACAATTTTAGAGAGAATAACACACAAAAATAAAATATATTGGTTGATAAAATGTAACCAATCAAATAGGCTCAAAATCTCACTGGTTTTGTGTGTTCGAGCTCTAAACTATGTTCCAAAATAATATTTCTTCATACAAGTTTTTTTTTCAAAAAGTTTTTAATTTAAATTAGTGAAATACTATAAAAAGTTTCTTGAAAATGAAAATATTACTTCAACCAAGTAGTAACTAAATGCAAACAATCAACTACACATGCAATCTATTATGCAATGCAATAATGAACAAACAAATAAAATATAATATTGATGTTGAGAAGAGAATGACTAACCCGTGGAGATCGGTATCGACCTCCCCACACTTAAAGATTGCACCGTCCTCGGTGCATGCTGAGATGTGCAGGTGGACGGGTGGCTCCGCAGCTAGTGCTCTTTGTGTTCCTTTCCTTGTTGGTGGTTTGGGAGTAGCTTTCTCTTTACCTTTCTTGGTGGCCATCCTGAAAAGGGAAAAAGAAAGTAACATGTAAAGCTAGGGGTTTGAGCAAGGAAGAGGACGGGAAAGATAGTAATCAATGCACAGTAAAGAAGACTGATGCTAACACATGGTCATGACTACATGTGAAAAGGCATCAAAGGAAATATAGCAAGTGCATGTAATGACAATTAAATGCAAGATGTTTATTGGCATGCTGGCAAAGGCATGAGTAGCATAAATCAAGCATTAAATGTCCAAGTTAGATTATCAAGTCTTTCAAACTAACAATATGTTTGTAATAACAATTATATTTAATTAATAAAATATAAAAGGAGTTTTGTGAAAAACAGGCATTAAAGTAGTAGGATAGTATAAAAATAGTGCATGATGCCATACGGGCTTTTTCACAAACACATAGCATGCATGGAAAATAAGTTATTAAAAGTATTAAATTGAACATGCAAGCAACCCTATAAAAAGTAATATATAATTGTCAAAAAAATTCCTGAATAATTCACAAGCAAAATAATGACCCAAATTAATTTTTCAACACCAATGAAGATAATGCAATGAATGAAAGTATGCAAATAAATTGAATGAAATAGAATGGAAGTTAAGAGAGATGAGAAGTGAGAGAGATAAAGAAGAAGAAAGTAAGAAAAGGAGGAAGAAAGAAGAAAAGATAGAAGAGATTAGGATTTGAGAAGAAAAAATAAGATAATTGGCACTGATCTGGATAAGTTGTGCGGCGCAGGTGACACGAGCGCGTGGGGCACGCGGTCGCGTGGGTCGCGCTTTGATGAAGTGATGCGAACGCGTGTGGCACGCGGACGCGTGACTCGATTTGTGCTGGTGGCGCGAGTGCAGCCTCGCGTTCGCACAACTCTCTGTTTAAATGCATTTTGCCAAAAATCTGGTTGACGCGGTCGCGTGGGGGACGCGATCTCGTGGATGGCCTATTTTGAAAAATGACACGAACGCGTGGCAAGGCTTGTGCTTCTAGCACGAGTCCAGCCCAATTCT
Organism: Arachis duranensis; assembly: GCF_000817695.3. Classification (NCBI taxonomy): domain Eukaryota; kingdom Viridiplantae; phylum Streptophyta; class Magnoliopsida; order Fabales; family Fabaceae; genus Arachis; species Arachis duranensis. The sequence continues at coordinate 21,242,421 of NC_029772.3, read as the reverse complement.
AGCTCAACTTTCGGCCATACACTCTTTGTACGTCGAATTTGAGGCACGCGTTTGTGTGGGTGACGCGGACGCGTGGAAGGCATTTTTTCCACATGACGTGGACGCGTCAGTGACGTGGTCGCGTGGATCAAGTTGTGCCAAAGGCACGCCTCCAGCCATGCTTTCGCGTGACTATCTGTTCAATTTATTTTCTTCCTAACGCACCTATGACGCGGACGCATCGGCGACGCTGTCGCGTCACGTGAGAAAATTTTTTTTTATGCAAGTATGTAGTTATGCAGTATGTAATGCTAATGCAAGTGCTTATGAATAACATCCAGGTTCAATATAACATAAGATTAAACAGTACGAAATAAAAGTTTAAAAAGAAACGATCATACCATGGTGGGTTGTCTCCCACCTAGCACTTTTAGTTAAAGTCCTTAAGTTGGACATTGGATGAGCTTCCTGTTATGGTGGCTTATGCTTAAATTCATCCAAAAATCTCCACCAGTGTTTGGAATGCCAACATCCTCCGGGGTCCCAAACAAGGTACGCAAAGCCCTTAGGTGAGTTCAAATAGGCTTGCAGGCTCCCGGAGTATTGAATGGTAGAATAGATTCCAGGAAGCCAAACTCAACTTTTACACCCGTTTTTGTCTTGATCTGCATTTTTCCAGCCGGGTGATAAGTAATCTGAATTCTCACTGCAGTGACCAGACAGCTTCCGAGATCCTTCCAATTGAGCTTGACACCAATTTCTGCACCTCAAATTGAAGTGTGAAACCTCATTGAATCTTGCATACCAGTGCTGAGTGCGAGTCATTTCTCGTTTGCTCTTAAAGCCGCAGAGAGCTCTAAGCTGGCCATCTGTCTCAAGCAAACCATATTCAAGTGGAAAATTGAAGATAAAGGTCAAGGATTTTACCCACTTGAAGTTTGTGTTGGGTGGTAGTGGCCTTGGGATTAGTGTTTTCAGTGGTTCTGCAAGCTCTACTCCCTTGTGATCTTCTGTGAATTCTTCCACTTCTTGGCAATTTTCTTCCAATTCAACCATGTCTTAACCAAAGTCACCGATATCTTCCTCATCACTTGAGTCGTAATTGGGAGGTCGAGAAAAGTCGACCTCTGCATCATCTTCGTATTCACTTGGGGAAGATTCTTCTGTCTCAAAAAATTAACTTGCGGATGCAAGTTCAACACTAAGAGAACTTGACTTGTGATCATCATCATCAGGAAAACTTGAGTCTTGGGTTATTTCATCTAATTCCTCACAAGATACCTGCCTTGGGGGTTATGCACTATCCTCCTTAGCATTAATTGTAACGTCACGGAATTCTCCACAACTCTGGATTCCTGCGGAGGTTCAGCATCTCCTAAATCTTCAACCAACTCTTCTTCTTCTACAATGACAGCGTCCTCTACTTGTTCCAGTATGAAGTTGTGCTCCATGCTATCCACTGGAGCTTCTCGTGTCTTCTTCACACTACGTTCTTCATTAGATTCTCCACATGAAGCTATAGGAGTTCCTTGAGTGTCCGAACGTCTGGAAGATAATTGATTTATTGCTTGCTCCAGTTGATGAAGGGTTGCATTAAATTGGTCTACTGATTCTTCGAAGCGAACCTGTGATTCTTGGCTTGATGGATATGGACATGGTGCATAGGGGAGTGGTGGTTCTTGGGAGTAATTGGATTGGTGTTGGGGCGGGTAAGGATCATGTGGTGGCGAATGGCAAAAAGAAGCTTGTGAGTATGGTGGGTTGAGGTTGTGTTGAAAGGATGGTCTCTGGGCATGGGGTGGGGCTTGTTGATAGCTACAAGGGGGTTCACCATACCTATCAGCTTGGTATGCATTGTAGAATGGTCTTTGTCCATGATATCTAGGAGGGTGTTGTTGCCTAAATGGGTGATCAAATTTTCTTGGCTCCATCCATCTTTGATTGCTTAGACCGTGATGCATATTCCTGTTATAGCTTCCATTCCTTTCAACAAAAGTAGAACCAAACTCAAAGCGAGAGGGGTGAGAATTCATAGTAGTTATCAGAAATAAGAAGGGAAAACAGAAGCAAATAAACAAGTAAAAGAAAAATATTTACAATAACCAATAATAAGGCACACGTTTGCAACTCCTCGGCAACGGTGCCATTTTGAAGAGATAACTTTTGCGTGGTCTAGAATTCAGAATAAATTCCCGTTGCAAGTATAGCTTCCATATTTTTTTGCTAGTAAAGAATTTTGTAAAAATATAGTCGCGTTGTGAGTATAGATTCTAAACCAACAAAAGTCCTTTCTTACAAACGTTTTGGTTGTCACAAATAACAAACCCCTTTGAAAATTGATAACCGAAGTATTTAAACCTCAGGTCGTCCTCTCAAGAAATTGCAGGGAGGTATGTTCTTATTATTGGTTATGCAAAGGTGTATTTTGGGGTTTTTAAAAGGGTTGAACAAGTAATTTAATTGACAAGAAAAATAAATAAATGACTATAAAATAAACTCTTGGCAAAATATGAGAAATTGGAAGTCCTATCCTAGTTATCCTTATCAGGTGTGATGAGAATTGGGTTTTAATCCCACTTAGTTAACCTTTACTAAAGCAAAGGAAAGTCAAGTGGACTAATTAGTTTGATCCTCAAGTCCTAGTCAATCCCTGTGGGAAGACTAGCTTTAGAGCGATCTAGATCAATCAGAATCTGCCAATCTCAACCACTGCTGAGTTTGACAACTCAAGAGTTACCAATTAATCAACCAGAGCCAAAAGGGAATAAAATCTACTTGAATGAAAATAATTTGGATAGAGCCCAAGCATCAATAACATAAATTAGAGAAAACAATCATAAGTCTGAAATACCTCAAATTATATTAATTAAGAAAATCCTAACATGAAAAGTTCATAAGCCAAATAGGCAACATAAGTAATACAAGCATTAAAGCATCTGGAAGTAAAAGAGAAATACAAAGTAAAAGAAATATTGAACCTGATGAAGAGTCGAAATCCTAAATCCTTTAAGAGGAATCCTAATCCTAAATCCTAAGAGAGAGGAGAGAACCTCTCTCTCTAAAAACTACATCTAAAACCTAAAATTGAATTATGATCTGATATGAATTCCCCGTTTGAGTCTTTGTATGTTCCCTGACTTTAATCTGTGTTTCTAGGCCAAAAACTGGGTTGAAATGCGACCCAGAATATCTGCCAGTGACTTTTGTAATTCTGCAGATCGCGCACGTCACGCGTCCGCGTCGTCCACGCGATCGCGTCACTCAGCGTTTTTCATACCACGCGTGCGCGTCGTCCACGCATTCACGTCGTTCATGTAGCTTTCAATCCGCGCGGTCGTGTCAGGCACGTGAACGCGTCACTCTGATTTCTTCCATTTCGCGCGGTCGCGTGAGCCATGCGACCGCGTGACTTCTCGCTGGTCATCTCCTCAATTCCTTGTGTTCCTTTCATTTTTGCCTGCTTCCTCTTCTTTCTCTAAGCCATTTCTGCCCTATGAAGCCTGAAACACTTAACACACATATCAAGGCATCGAATGGTAATAAGAGAGGATTAAGATTAGCTAAATTAAGACCAAAGAAGCATGTTTTCAATCATAGAACTAAACTAGGAAGGAATTGTAAAATCATAGAAATCCTATGAATAAGTGGGTGAAAAGCTTGATAAAACCACTCAATTAAATACAATTTAAACCATAAAATAGTGGTTTATCAGCCACTTGTCTGATGTAACGGGGATTTAACTTTTTAGTTTTTGATTGGTCATCCGATTCTAGTTCATTGAAGCGATCTTTAGGAATAGGTATTGGTGCGCGAAATTGTGAACAATACTTTTCACAACTCTCATAATCCTCGGTCATGAACCCCAAAAACTTGGTGTTCAATACCATGGCATTAACACAACTTCGCACAACTAACCAGCAAGTGCACTGGGTCGTCCAAGTAATAAACCTTACGCGAGTAAGGGTCGATCCCACGGAGATTGTTAGTATGAAGCAAGCTATGGTCATCTTGTAAATCTTAGTCAGGCAAACTCAAATGGATATGGTGATGAATGCATAAAAACATAAAGATAAAGATAGAGATACTTATGTAATTCATTGGTAGGAACTTCAGATAAGCGCATGAAGATGCCTTCCCTTCCGTCTCTCTGCTTTCCTACTGTCTTCATCCAATCCTTCTTACTCCTTTCCATGGCAAGCTTATGTAGGGTTTCACCGTTGTCAAGTGGCTACCTCCCATCCTCTCAGTG
>NC_029772.3:21231121-21231884 GCF_000817695.3 Arachis duranensis | reverse complement strand
GCATTGTTGTTGTTTTCGGCTGCCATGTGTTCTTCTTCTTTGAAGATTTCTGTTAAGTCTTCTACAGACAGTTGTGCCTTAGCTTCTCTTAGCTTTCGCTTCAAAGTCCTTTCAGGTTTAGGATCAGCCTCAACAAGAATGCTTTTGTCTTTGCTCCTGCTAATAAGAAAGAGAAGAGAGCAAAAAAAATGTGGAATTTTCTATGTCACAGTATAGAGAGTCCTTGAGGTGTCAGAGAAAAAGAAAAATAGAAGGCAGAGGTAGAAAATTCGAACTTATCAAGAAAGATGGAGTTCAAATTGTGCATTAAGGAATAGTGTTAGTCCATAAATAGAAGGATGTGAGAAGAGGGGAAGCAATTTTCGAAAATTAAGTAAAATATTTTGAAAACATTTTGAAAAACCTTAATTGATTTTCGAAAATCAAGGGTGGAAAAGAAATCAAGTGATTTTTGAAAAAGATTTTGAAATTAGAAATAAAAAAAGATTTGATTGAAAACTATTTTGAAAAAGATGTGGTTAAGAAGATATGATTGGTTTTTAAAAAAATTGTGATTGAGAAGTTTCCATAGGGTTCTCCCATGTAATTCACCTCTTCCATTGAAGGGTTCTCAGGATCATAGGCTTCTTCCTCAGATGAAGTTTCTTTAGTACTGCTTGGTGCATTTTGCATTCCAGACAGACTTTGAGAAATCATATTGACTTGTTGAGTCAATATTTTGTTCTGAGCCAATATGGCATTCAGAGTGTCAATCTCAAGAACT
>NC_029772.3:21226379-21226714 GCF_000817695.3 Arachis duranensis | reverse complement strand
AAGCTTATGTAGGGTTTCACCGTTGTCAGTGGCTACCTCCCATCCTCTCAGTGAAAATGTTCCTATGCTCTGTCACAGCATGTCTAATCATCTGTCGGTTCTCGGTCAGGCCGGAATAGAATCCAGTGATTCTTTTGCGTCTGTCACTAACGCCCCGCCTGCTAGGAGTTTGAAGCACGTCACAGTCATTCAATCATTTAATCCTACTCAGAATACCACAGACAAGGTTAGACCTTCCGGATTCTCTTGAATGTCACCATCAGTTCTAGCCTATACCACGAAGACTCTGATCTCACGGAATGGTTGGCTCGGTTGTCAGGCGAGCACTCGGTTGT
>NC_029772.3:21226132-21226336 GCF_000817695.3 Arachis duranensis | reverse complement strand
CAATCAAAGGTAGAACGGAGGTGGTTGTCAGTCACACGTTCATAAGTGAGAATGATGATGAGTGTCACGGATCATCACATTTATCAAGTTGAAGAACAAGTGATATCTTAGAACAAGAACAAGCGGAATTGAATAGAAGAACAATAGTAATTGCATTAATACTCGAGGTACAGCAGAGCTCCACACCTTAATCTATGGTGTGTA
>NC_029772.3:21225542-21225947 GCF_000817695.3 Arachis duranensis | reverse complement strand
ATGAGTAAATGACATAAAAATCCACTTCCGGGCCCACTTGGTGTGTGCTTGGGCTGAGCAATGAAGCATTTTCATGCAGAGACTTCTCTTGGAGTTAAACGCCAGCTTTTATGCCAGTTTGGGCGTTTAACTCCCATTTTGGTGCCAGTTCCAGCGTTTAACGCTGGAATTCCTGAAGGTGACTTTGAACGCCGGTTTGGGCCATCAAATCTTGGGCAAAGTATGGACTATCATATATTGCTGGAAATCCCAGGATGTCTACTTTCCAACACCGTTGAGAGCGCGCCAATTGGGCTTCTATAGCTCCAGAAAATCTACTTCGAGTGCAGAGAGATCAGAATCCAACAGCATCTGCAGTCCTTTTTAGTCTCTGAATCAGATTTTTGCTCAGGTCCCTCAATTTCA
>NC_029772.3:21215818-21217655 GCF_000817695.3 Arachis duranensis | reverse complement strand
ACTATCATATATTGCTGGAAAGCCCAGGATGTCTACTTTCCAACGCCGTGAGAGCGCGCCAATTGGGCTTCTGTAGCTCCAGAAAATCCGCTTCGAGTGCAGGGAGGTCAGAATCCAACAGCATCTGCAGTCCTTTTTGGTCTCTGAATCAGATTTTTGCTCAGGTCCCTCAATTTCAGCCAGAAAATACCTAAAATCACAGAAAAACACACAAACTCATAGTAAAGTCTAGAAAAGTGAATTTTAACTAAAAACTAATAAAAATATACTAAAAACCAACTAGATCATACTAAAAACATACTAAAAACAATGCCAAAAAGCGTACAAATTATCCGCTCATCAGGTATCTTCTTTCTTCTAACTTGAGAAATCTTCTTCTTAGATCCGCCTAACTCTTTTGACGGATTTCATAGTGAGAATTCTAACTCAGATTTGCGTAACCCTTCCTCCGTTGTCTCGGCTATCAAATTTAGGAACTAAGACGTTCGATATTCCAGTTTTTGGTTAATTCAAAGGTGTTTATCATACTATGAAGTCTCACCTTCTCTCTGATGTATAGTCTCTTCGATATCCCCAATAAGTAGTTTACTCCAATGGGCAAAACGGCTTGGTCACTTGATCCACAGTTCCCTAACAGAATCACCTTTTGTCCTAGTCTTTGGTAACCTATTATAAAATCAATGGCTATTCTCTATTACCTTTAATGTAGAACCTTCGATGGTTGTAGCTTTCCGCACGGCTCCTAGTGGTCTCTCTTTTCTCTCTCATACGTCAAACTTGTAATCACATAGATTTCCACTTCGTTCTTCATTTCTGGTTGCACAAAATATCTTCTTGGATTCGTGGTAGATTTTAGAAATCTCACGGTAATTTTGAAAATCTTCTCTTGTAAGCTTCAGACAACAGTTTCTCTTTCCAACTCCCGATTTTGACACATAACCCTCTCTTGGTGTCTTCTTGATTCAACTGGCTTCAGTACTCTTAATAGCTCCTTATTACCAGTATTTCACTTCTTAAGTCCTTGACTCTATGATCTCTATTTCGGAATTGGTCATGTAAATCTCTTCTTAATTTCCTTTTGTTTACCAGACTTCGACATCTTTGGCGGTTCCTTATTGACTCATTACGTGTCCCGTACTTCATCGTTATCTTGTTGTAAACAGGAAATGGATTTAGTTCGACCCATTGGTGGACGAAATTGTGATCCTCAAAGTTGGTCTCTTTGTACTTGTATGAAATTTAAATATTGGTTCTATCAAGAATACCCCAAAGAGATCATGGTATGATGAATTGGGATCTTAATAATCCTTGGTAATGGCACCAACAACTTAGTGTTGTTGTTGGACCAAAAGAGTTACAGGCACTGTTAGAGAATCTCGCAACTCCGTTCAACTAACCAGCAAGTGCACTGGGTCGTCCAAGTATTACCTTACGTGAGTAAGGGTCGATCCCATGGAGATTGTTGGTATGAAGCAAGCTATGGTCACCTTGTAAATCTTAGTTAGGCAGATTAAATTGGTTTATGATAAGTTCGAAAATTAATAATAAACAGAAAATAAAATAGGATAGAAATACTTATGTGAATCAATAGTGGGAATTTCAGATAGGCGTATGGAGATGCTGTGCTCCTCTTGAATCTCTACTTTCTTATTACATTCATCCAAGTTCTTCTTACTCCTTTCCATGGCAAGCTGTATGTAGGGCATCACCGTTGTCAATGGCTACATCCCATCCTCTCAGTGAAAATGGTCCTATGCTCTGTCACAGCACGGCTAATCATCTGTCGGTTCTCAATCAGGTTGGAATAGAATCCCTTGATTCTTTTGCGTCTGTCACT
>NC_029772.3:21215081-21215764 GCF_000817695.3 Arachis duranensis | reverse complement strand
GAGTGTCACGGATCATCACCTTCTTCATATTGAAGCGCGAATGAACATCTTAGATAGGAACAAGCGTGTTTGAATGGAAAACAGAAATAATTGCATTAATTCATCGAGACGCTGCAGAGCTCCTCACCCCCAACAATGGAGTTTAGAGACTCATGCCGTCAAAGAGTATATAATTCAGATCTAAAAATTTCATGAGGTCCAAAATAAATCTCTAAAAGTTGTTTAAATACTAAACTAGTAACCTAGGTTTACAGAAAATGAGTAGACTAAGATAATTGGTGCAGAAATCCACTTCTGGGGCCCACTTGGTGTGTGCTGGGGCTGGGACTAAGGCTATCCACGAGTTGAGACCTTTCTTGGAGTTGAACTCCAAGTTTTAACGTGTTTTGGGCGTTCAACTCTGGGTCGTGACGTGTTTCTGGCGTTTTACTCCAGACAGCAACATGGAACTGGCGTTGAGCACCAGTTTATGTCGTCAATTTCCGAATAAAGTATATACTATTATATATTGCTGGAAAGCTCTGGATGTCTACTTTCCAACGCCATTCAGAGCGCGTCATTTAGAGGTCTGTAGCTCCAGAAAATCCATTTCGAGTGCAGGAAGGTCAGATTCCAACAGCATCAACAGTCCTTTGTTAGCCTCCTTCTCAGAGTTTTGCTCAGGTCCCTCAATTTCAGCCAGA
>NC_029772.3:21213662-21214039 GCF_000817695.3 Arachis duranensis | reverse complement strand
TAAGCATTCATTCAGAAAACAAAAAGTATTGTCACCACATCAATATAATTAAATTAAATTCAAGGACAATTTTCGAAATTTATGTACTTCGAATTAAAAACATTTTTTTTATTTAAGAGAGGTGAAGGATTTATAGAGATTATTCATAGCTTTAAGACATAGTTACTACATACTAATGATCATGAAGTAAAGACACAAAATATAGATAGACATGAAGGATAAAAACCGAAAAAGCAAAGAAATAAGAACAAGGAATGAGTCCACCTTAGTGAGGGTGGCGCCCTCTTGAAGAACCAATGGTGCTTTTTGAGCTCCTTTATGTCTCTTCCTTGCTTCTGTTGCATGATCCCTAGTGATTTTGGTGTTCCTACCCTTAG
>NC_029772.3:21213260-21213540 GCF_000817695.3 Arachis duranensis | reverse complement strand
TTTGATGTGCAGTCAAATGCTCTTCTACTGAGTTATGGACCCTTGAGATGAATATCTCGATCTCCCATGACTTGGAGGTGGAAGCTTTTTGTCTTCCCTTTTCTCTTTTTTTTTCTTTTTTTTTTTTGAGGTTTCTCTGAATTGTTGATTTTTAGTTTCTCTTGACTTCCTCTTCAGAGTCTTTTCAGGTTCAGGATCAGCTTCAACAAGAGTGCCTTTTTCCTTGTTCCTACTCATATGAAAGAGAAGAGAAAAAGAAAAGGAAGAGGAATCCTCTATG
>NC_029772.3:21211150-21211898 GCF_000817695.3 Arachis duranensis | reverse complement strand
TTGTCAGTTGTCCATACTCGAACAATCCCCGGCAACGGCGCCAAAAACTTGGTGGACGAAATTGTGATCCTCAAAGTTGGTCTCTTTGTACTTGTATGAAATTTAAATATTGGCTCTATCAAGAATACCCCAAAGAGATCATGGTATGATGAATTGGGATCTTAATAATCCCTGGTAATGGAACCAACAACTTAGTGTTGTTGTTGGACCAAAAGAGTTACAGGCACTGTTAGAGAATCTCACAACTCCGTTCAACTAACCAGCAAGTGCACTGGGTCATCCAAGTATTACCTTACGTGAGTAAGGGTCGATCCCACGGAGATTGTTGGTATGAAGCAAGCTATGGTCACCTTGTAAATCTCAGTTAGGCAGATTAAATTGGTTTATGATAAGTTCGAAAATTAATAATAAACAGAAAATAAAATAGGATAGAAATACTTTTGTGAATCAATAGTGGAAATTTCAGATAGGCGTATGGAGATGATGTGCTCCTCTTGAATCTCTACTTTCTTATTACATTCATCCAATTTCTTCTTACTCCTTTCCATGGCAAGCTGTATGTAGGGCATCACCGTTGTCAATGGCTACATCCCATCCTCTCAGTGAAAATGGTCCTATGCTCTGTCACAGCACAGCTAATCATCTGTCGGTTCTCAATCAGGTTGGAATAGAATCCATTGATTCTTTTGCGTCTGTCACTAACGCCCAGCCTTCAGGAGTTTGAAGCTCGTCACAGTCATTCAATCCC
>NC_029772.3:21202437-21211070 GCF_000817695.3 Arachis duranensis | reverse complement strand
ATGATGAGTGTCACGGATCATCACATTCATCAAGTTGAAGTGCAACGAATATCTTAGAATAGGAATAAAAGAGAATTGAATAGAAAATAATAGTAATTGTATTGAAACTTGAGGTACAGCAGAGCTCCACACCCTTAATCTATGGTGTGTAGAAACTCCACCGTCGAAAATACATAAGTAAAAGGTTCAGGCATGGCCGAATGGCCAGCCCCCATGGTCTAAGGACTTGGCGTCCAGAGATGTCTAATACACTAGTAAAATGTCCTATTTATAATAAACTAGCTACTAGGGTTTACATGAGTAAGTAATTGATGCATAAATCCACTTCCGGGGCCCACTTGGTGTATGTTTGGGCTGAGCTTGGTCTATCCACAAGCTGAGGCTTTTATTGGAGTTGAACGCCAAGTTGTAACGTGATTTGGGCGTTCAACTCTGGGTCGTGACGTGTTTCTGGCGTTTTACTCCAGACAACAACATGGAACTGGCGTTGAGCGCCAGTTTACGTCATCAATTCCCGAATAAAGTATGGACTATTATATATTGTTGGAAAGCTCTGGATGTCTACTTTCCAACGCCGTTGAGAGCGCGCCATTTTGAGTTCTGTAGCTCCAGAAAATCAATTTCGAGTGCAGGGAGGTCAGATTCTAACAGCATCAGCAGTGCTTTGTTAGCCTCCTTCTCAGAGTTTTGCTCAGGTCCCTCAATTTCAGCCAGAAATTTGAAATCACAGAAAAACACACAAACACATAGTAAAGTTCAGAAATGTGAATTTAACATAAAAACTAATGAAAACATCCCTAAAAGTAGCTTGAACTTACTATAAACTACCTAAAAACAATGCCAAAAAGCGTATAAATTATCCGCTCATCACCCTTCTAACTACACTCGCACTCTCCAACATAGAACTATAACTCATTTAACATTTTCTCCTTTGGAATTAACGTCCAAGAACCCCTTAGAAACTTATTGCTTAAGGTGTCTGCTATGATCTTACGATGTCGCTTCAACACGCATCTTCAGTCTTCCAATAATGCATTGTAATAATTTCCCAAATGGTTCATTAGGTTCAAGTGATACAAGTATTGGTATAAGGATCAATCTTCTTTTCATGGCTTGAAGGCTTCCAGCGTATCCTGGTGTTTCATTCATACGGTGCACCTCATTGCATCTATTTAGTCATGAGCGATACGATCGGCGAGGATTAAGGCTCTAGATTTCCTAGGAATGTCGCTGCTTCATTTTCATGTTCAAAAGTCTTACTTTAAAGGATTGATACTCTAATAATTGCATCTAAGAGTTATGCGTGACGCAAAATCCAACACAAGTTTATTTTTCAAAGAAAAGTTATGTTTAAAGGAACGAACGAGTAGCACGAATGGTGTTCACAGAATTCAAAAGAAAGTCTTACATACAGTTTACCAGAGTTGTGCAGAACTAATGGGGTGTACAAAAAGAGAAACCTAGTTGCATTTTAGGAAAGAAGTTCGAATCAAAGCTTAAATAGAAAGAATAAGGCATGTCAGATTGTATAGGTTCTAGTTGGCTTAAAAGGAATGTGAGTTTTCACAAGGGAGCAATTTTAAGTACCGCAGATCACCAAGATTAAAAAATTATGTGATTACATTAGGATGAATTCAGGCTGAATTTAAAAGAGACAAGCTTTGTACGAGTAAGGAACAAGATCGGAAAAATAATGAGTTGGGATTTTACAGAGAAGGTTCAAGATAGGAATTTTAATGTAGGCTATAAGAGAAAGGTTAGATTAAGTCATGAAAGTCCTGAAGATTAGTTGGCACGCTCTCGCAAAGAAACACCTAGTTGGACGATCCTCTCTTCCAGTACTCTTTTTAACTTGGTCTTGAACTCTACTGATTCTAATAACGTCTTCCCTTGTGGTGCAATCAACACTGATCCGATTTTTGACACTACGCCTATAACAAACTCATGCTCTCTCTAAGGTGGAAATTCTGGTACATCTTCAAGAACGGTCTTGGAAACTCTCTCGTATAGGAATTCGGTCTCACCTCCACTTGTCTCGCGATCAATTTACAACTAAAGGTTGAACTCGCTCTATTCCTTTTTTCCTGAAATCTTAACGTCACTGGATTTCAAACGGTAACTCCGCATAGCTCTCAACGGTTCCAATTCCTTAGGTATAATTCACTCAGCGTCCACTTCATCATTCTGATTCTTATCTTCCAAGAACCTAGCCGCTCATCTAAGTTAGCTAAGTATCGCTCGATCTCAACAGCTAGTAGTCTTCAACTAACCATCGGCTCGGACTCCACGATCATCAAAACTTGTCGTGCTTCTAATTCCTGAAATCACTTAACACACATATCAAGGCATCTAATGGTAATAAGAGAGGATTAAATAAAAGGAAATAAAAGCCAAAGAAGCATATTTTCAATCATAGCATAGAATCAGGAAGGAAAATATAAAACATGCAAATCATATGAATAAGTGGGTAAAGAGTTGATAAAATCCACTCAATTAAGCACAAGATAAACCATAAAATAGTGGTTTATCAGCTTCACAAATGGATCATACATATATTAATGATACGCAAGGTAGTTAAAAACTCAACTGCTAGCTTATAGTTACCTCGGATCTGAAGATCAGATTTGACTGCATCCCGGCGTTCCTTGTGTGGACAGTCTCGAGCTATATGCCCCGACTTCCCGCACTTGTAACATACACCTAGTTTGGCTCTATGTGGCTCATCTGGAGTAGTCTCTCCATAGCCTTCCTGTAACATTGCTGACTTCATAGAGTAACATTTTGTGAATTGACTTTTCATAACCAATTCAGGGAAATTCGTTAACCTTTGTGGACTCACGCAGTTGAAGATGTCTCTTCTAAGCCCTTTTTCATACTGAACACACTTCCACGCCTCACAGTCAGCTGGATTTTCTTGACAAACTCTTGAGATATGACACACCAAGCAATCAACCTTTCTTACAAACGTTTTGGTTGTCACAAGTAACAAACCCTTTTAAAATTGATAACCGAGTATTCAAACCTCGGGTCGTCTTCTCAAGGAATTGTAGGGAGGTATGTTCTTATTATTGGTTATGGGTTTTGTAAATTGGGATTTTGAAAGTGAGGAACAAGTAAATTAAATGACAAATAAAATAAATAATTAACTATAAAATAAACTCTTGGCAAGATATGAAAATTCAGAAGTCCTATCCTAATTACTCCTATGAGAATGGAAGTTAATCCCACTTAGTTAACCTTTGCGTAAGCAAGGGAAAGTCAAGTGAACCAATTGGTTAGAATTCCCAAGTCTTAGCCAACTCCTAAGGAAAGACTAGAGTTAGTGGCATTCAAATAAATTAGCCGACATAACAATCAATCATGAATAGTTGATAACTCAAGAGCTTCCAGTTAATCAATTAAAGCCAATAATATAAAAAAAGCTAAATAAGAATCTTAGATCTGAAATACCTCAAAATCATGAATTAATAAAGATATCAAATGTAACATGGGCAGTTGTAGCCAAATAAAGAAGTTGAGTTAAACATAGAAATCCATAAACTAAATTGAGGAAATAAATAAAAGGAACATTGAACCTGATATGAAGATGAAATAATCCTGAAGTGAAAAGAAATCCTAATCCTAAAATAAATTCTAATCCTAATCCTAATCCTAAGAGAGAGGAGAGAGCCTCTCTCACTAAAAACTATATCTAAAACTAAAATTATGAATTATGAAAAAGCCTCCTTATGAATGGATGCATTCCCCCACTTTATAGCCTCTAATCTGTGTTCTTCGGGCCGAAAACTGGGTCAGAAATAGCCCATAAGTCGCTGATTATGAAATCTGGTCCGTACAGGTCGCGGCAAAGTAACGCGGAGGCGTCATCCACGAGTATGCGTGGAATGAGATTCGCAGATGCGATGCGTCCGCATGGAGCGCACGTTCACATCGCCTATCTGTACGGCCACTATGGCGAATTATATGTCAAATCGAAGCCTCGGACGTTAGCTTTCCAACACAAGTGGAACAGCATCATTTGGACCTCTGTAGCTCAAGTTATGATCGTTTTAGTGAGAGAGGGTGGTGCACGAAATTGCAATCACACTTTTGCAATTCCGCACAACTAACCAGCAAGTGCACTGGGTCATCCAAGTAATACCTTACGTGAGTAAGGGTCGATCCCACGGAGATTGTCGGCTTGAAGCAAGCTATGGTTATCTTGTAACTCTTAGTCAGGATATCAATAATTCTCAGGGTTAATTGTAAAAAGTAAAAGAACATGAAATAAATACTTGTTTTGCAGTAATGGAGAACAGGTTGAGGTTTTGGAGATGCTCTATCTTCTGAATCTCTGCTTTCCTACAGTCTTCTTCTTCATGCACGCAAGACTCCTTCCATGGCAAGCTGTATGTAGGGTTTCACCATTGTCAATGGCTACCTCCCATCCTCTCAGTGAAAATGTTCAACGCGCTTTGTCACAGCACGGCTAATCATCTGTCGGTTCTCAATCAGGTTGGAATAGAATCCAGTAATTCTTTTGCATCTGTCACTAATGCCCAGCCCTCAGGAGTTTGAAGCTCGTCACAGTCATTCAATCCTCGAATCCTACTCAGAATACCACAGACAAGGTTTAGACCTTCCGGATTCTCTTGAATGCCGCCATCAATTCTAGCTTATACCACGAAGATATCCACTCAGTCTAAGGTAGAACGGAGGTGGTTGTCAGGCACACGTTCATAGGTGAGAATGATGATGAGTGTCACAGATCATCACATTCATCAAGTTGAGGAACAAGTGATATCTTATAATGGAAGCAAGCGTGATTGAATGAAAAATAGTAGTAATTGCATTAATCCATCAAGACACAGCAGAGCTCCTCACCCCCAACCATGGGGTTTAGAGACTCATGCCGTAGAAGGTACATTATGAAACGTGTAAAGTGTCATGAGGTAAAGATACAATGTCAAAATATCCTATTTATAGTGAACTAGTAACCTAGGATATACAGAAATGAGTAAATGACGTAAAAATCCACTTCCGGGGTGCACTTGGTGTGTGCTTGGGTTGAGCATTGAAGCTTTCATGTGTAGAGATTTTTCCTGGAGTTAAACGCCAGCTTTTGTGCCAGTTTGGGCGTTTAACTCCAATTTTTGTGCCAGTTCCGGCGTTAAACGCCGGGAATTCTGAAGCTGATTTGCAACGCCGGTTTGGGCCATCAATTCTTGGGCAAAGTATGGACTATTATATATTGCTGGAAAGCCCAAAATGTCTTCTTTCCAAAGCAATTAAGATCGTGCCAATTGGGCTTCTGTAGCTCCGGAAAATCTACTTCGAGTTTAGGGAGGTCAGAATCCAACAGCATCTGCGGTCCTTTTTCAGCCTCTGAATCAGATTTTTGCTCAGGTCCCTCAATTTCAGCCAGAAAATACCTGAAATCACAGAAAAACACACAAACTCATAGTAAAGTCCAGAAAAGTGAATTTTAAATAAAAGCTAATAAAAATATAATAAAAACTAACTAAAACATACTAAAAACAGTGCCAAAAAGCGTATAAATTATCCGCTCATCACAACACCAAACTTAAATTGTTGCTTGTCCCCAAGCAACTGAAAATCAAATAGGATAAAAAGAAGAGAATATACTATAGACTCCAAATTATCAATGAAACTTAGCTCCAATTAGATGAGCGGGACTAGCAGCTTTTTGCTTCCGAACAGTTTTGGCATCTCACTTTATCCTTTGAGTTCAGAATGATTGGCATCTATAGGAACTCAGAATTCAGATAGTGTTATTGATTCTCCTAGTTAAGTATGTTGATTCTTGAACACAGCTACTTTATGAGTCTTGGCCGTGGCCCAAAGCACTCTGTCTTCCAGTATTAACACCGGATACATACATGCCACAGACACATAACTGGGTGAACCTTTTCAGATTGTGACTCAGCTTTGCTAGAGTCCCCAATTAGAGGTGTCTAGGGTTCTTAAGCACACTCTTTTTGCTCTGGATCACGACTTTAATCGCTCAGTCTCAAGTTTTCACTTGACACCTTCACGCCACAAGCACATGGTTAGGGGCAGCTTGGTTCAGCCGCTTAGGCCAGGATTTTATTCCTGTGGGCCCTCCTATCCACTGATGCTCAAAGCCTTGGATCCTTTTTATTTTACCCTTGCCTTTTGGTTTAAAGGGCTATTGGCTTTTTTGCTTGCTTGCTTTTTTTTTCTTTTTTTTATTCACTACTTTTTCTTGCTTCAAGAATCAATTTGATGATTTTTCAGATCCTCAATAACATTTCCCATTTTCCATCATTCTTTCAAGAGCCAACAATTTTAACATTCTTAAAACAACAAATTCAAAAGACATATGCACTGTTCAAGCATTCATTCAGAAAACAAAAAGTATTGTCACCACATCAAAATAATTAAACTAGTTTCAAGGATGAATTTAAAAACATTTTTCATCTAAGAAAGGTGATGGATTCATAGGACATTTATAACTTTAAGGCATAGACACTAAGACACTAATGATCATGTAATAAAGACACAAACATAAATAAACATAAAGCATAAAAATTTGAAAAACAGAAAACAAAGAACAAGGAAATTAAAGAACGGGTCCACCTTAGTGATAGCGACTTGTTCTTCCTCTTGAAGATCTTATGGAGTGCTTTTGAGCTCGTCTATGTCTCTTCCTTGTCTTTGTTGCTCTTCCCTCATAGCTTTTTTATCTTTTCTAATCTCATGGTGGATGATGGAATGCTCTTGGTGCTCCATCCTTAGTTGTCCCATGTTAGAGCTTAATTCTCCTAGGGAGGTGTTGATTTGCTCCCAATAGTTTAATGGGGGGAAGTGCATCCCTTGAGGCCTCTTAGGGATTTCATGATGAGGAATTTCCTCATGCTCTTGTTTGCTCCATCCTTTTCTTAGTGATGAGCTTTTGAGATGAATCTCTCCATCTCCCAGACTCAGAGGTGGAAGCTTTTGCCTTCCCTTTCCTCTTTCTAGAGGTTTCTCTGGCCTTAAGTGTCATACATGGTTATGAAAAAACAAAAAGCAACGCTTTTACCACACCAAACTTAGAAGGTTTGCTTGTCCTTGAGCAAAAGAAGAGAAGAGGGAGTAGAAGAAGAACAAATAGAGGAGATGGAGGGGGGCTTTGTGTTTCGGCCAAGGGGGAGAAGTAGTGTTTAGGTTGTGTAAAAATGAGGGGGTGAAGATGGGTTTATATAGGGGTGGAGAGGTATTGAGGTGATTGGTGAGTGGGTGAAGAAGAGATTGAGTGGTGGGGTAAGTGGGGATCCTGTGGGGTCCACAGATCCTGAGGTGTCAAGGATAGCTCATCCCTGCACCAAGTGGCGTGCAAAACGCCCTTTTCTGCCAATCCTGGTGTTAAACGCCAGGCTGCTGCCCATTTCTGGCATTTAACGCCAGCTTCTTGCCCATTCCTGGCGTTAAACGCCAGTCTGGTGCCCCTTTCTGGCGTTAAACGCCCAGAATGGTGCCAGACTGGGCGTTAAATGCCCATTTGCTACCCTTACTGGTGTTTAAACGCCAGCAGGTTTTTCCTCCAGGGTGTGCTGTTTTTCTTTCTGTTTTTGCTTTTTCAATTGATTTTGTGACTTCACATGATCATTAACCTACAGAAAACATAAAATAACAATGGAAAATAGATAAGTATAACATTGGGTTACCTCCCAACAAGCGCTTCTTTAATGTCAGTAGCTTGACAGTGGGCTCTCTTGGAGCCTCACGGATACTCACAGCATGATGATGGCCTCTCAACACCAAACTTAGAGTTTGTTTGTGCCCTCCCAACACCAAACTTAGAGTTTGAATGTGGGGGTTTTATTTGACTCTATATTGAGAGAAGCTTTTCATGCTTCTTCCCTTTCCTGTCTGTAAACCATGGTACTTCCTGAATGGCGAAGAGTTGCTCATCCAGAAAGGTTTCAGAGATCTCAGTAGGAGGGTGGGGCGCTCCTGCTACTGGTTCTATCCGGGACAGGTGATCAGCTACTTGATTCTCTGTCCCTTTTCTGTCTCTTATTTCTATATCAAACTCTTAGAGAAGCAACACCCATCTTATGAGCCTGGGTTTTGAATCCTGCTTTGTGAGTAGATATTTAAGAGCAGCATGGTCAGTGTACACAATCACTTTTGATCCTACTAGATAGGATCTAAACTTGTCAATGGCATAAACCACTGCAAGTAACTCTTTTTCTGTGGTTTTGTAATTCTTCTGTGCATCATTTAAAACACGGCTAGCATAATAAATGACGTGCAGAAGCTTGTTATGCCTCTGTCACAACACTGCACCTATGGTATGGTCACTGGCATCACACATTAGTTCGAATGGTAATGTCCAGTCTGGTGCAGAGATGACTGGTGCTGTGACCAGCTTAGCTTTCAGAGTCTCAAACGCCTGCAAACACTCTTTATCAAAGATAAATGGCGTGTCAGCAGCTAGCAGATTACCCAGAGGTTTGGCAATTTTTGAAAAATCCTTTATAAACCTTCTGTAGAATCCTGCATGCCCCAGAAAGCTTCTGATTACCTTAACATTGGTGGTAATTTTTCAATTACTTCAACTTTAGCTTGATCCACCTCTATTCCCTTGTTTGAAATTTTATGCCCAAGGACAATCCCTTCAGTCA
>NC_029772.3:21201456-21202172 GCF_000817695.3 Arachis duranensis | reverse complement strand
AGTTCATTCTTTTCATTATGAACCACTGTCATGCCTCCCTTTTTGGGGACAACGTGGACAGGGCTCACCCAGGGGCTATCAGAAATAGGATAAATAATCACAGCCTCTAGTAACTTAGTGACCTCTTTCTGCACCACCTCCTTCATGGCTGGATTTAGCCGCCTCTGTGGTTGAACCACTGGCTTAGCATCATCCTCCAATAGGATCTTGTGTATGCATCTTGCTGGGCTAATGCCCTTAAGATCACTTATGGACCACCCAAGAGCTGTCTTGTGTGTCCTTAACACTTGAATTAGTGCTTCCTCTTCCTGTGGATTTAAAGCAGAGCTTATGATCACTGGAAAAATGTCACCTTCTCCCAGAAATGCATATTTCAGGGATGGTGGTAGTGGCTTGAGCTCGGGTTTAGGAGGCTTATCCTTTTCTTGAGGAATTTTCAGAATTTTTTATTTCCTCTGGTTCCTCCAGATCAGGCTGAACATCTTTAAAAATGTCCTCTAGCTCTGATTTGAGACTCTCAGTCATATTAACCTCTTCCACCAGAGAGTCTATAATATCAACGCTCATACAGTCATTTGGGGTGTCTGGATGCTACATAGCTTTGACAACATTCAACTTAAACTCATCCTCATTGACTCTCAGGGTTAATTCCCCTTTTTGGACGTCAATGAGGGTCCGTCCAGTTGCTAGGAAAGGTCTTCCTAGAATGAGAGTTG
>NC_029772.3:21199872-21201368 GCF_000817695.3 Arachis duranensis | reverse complement strand
GGCCCAACCTTGACAATCATGTCTTCAATCACGCCTGATGGGTATTTAATGGAGCCATCAGCAAGTTGGAGACATATTCGGGTTGGTTTGACTTCTTCAGCCAAGCCAAGCTTTCTGATAGTGGATGCAGGTATTAGGTTGATACTTGTCCCAAGATCACATAGAGCTTTCTTGGTACAAGTACCCTCTAATGTGCATGGTATCATAAAGCTTCCAGGATCTTTAAGCTTCTCTGGTAAGCTCTTTAATATGACTTCACTGCATTCTTCAGTGAGAAAAACTTTTTCAGTTTCTCTCCGATCCTTCTTATGACTTAAGATCTCTTTCATGAACTTAGCATAAGAGGGTATTTGCTCAAGTGCCTCTGCAAATGGAATCTTTATTTCAAGAGTCCTGAGATAGTCTGCAAAGCGAGCAAATTGTTTATCCTGTTCCTCTTGGCGGAGTTTCTGAGGATAAGGCATCTTGGCTTTATACTCTTCAACTTTAGTTGCTACAGGTTTATTTCCTACAGAAATGGTTGGAGAAGCCTGCTTAAGGGGGTTGTTATCAGCACTTGCAAGTGTCTGACCCCTTTGTGGCATTTGAACGCCAGGATTGGGTGCTTTTTGGGCGTTTAACGCCAGATTGCAACCCTTATCTGGCGTTTGAATGCCAGAATTGGCTACCCATTGGGCGTTTAATGCCACTTTCTTACCCTTTTCTGGCGTTTGAACGCCAGAATCATTCCTCTCTGGGCTCTTACTGTCCTCAGAGGGATTTTGGGTAGTTGGTGGGTCATCCTCTGTCAGTTGTTCCATTCTTAGCTTTCTGCTGCTTTGAGTTGATACATTCAATGTCTTCCCACTCATTAATTTTAACAGCTTGGCATTCTTCTGTTATCTGTTTAGATAGTTGCTGTCTTGTCTAATTTAATTGTGCTTCCATATTCTTGTTAGCAATTTTAGTTTCTTGGAGCATCTCTTTAAATTCTGCTAACTGTTTTGTCATCATGAGTAATTGCTGATTAAGCTCAACCATCTGTTCTTGAGGGTTAGTATCAGTAGTTACTGCAATAGCTTCTTCTTTTATAGAGGACTCACTGCTTGAGTATAAATGTTGATTTCTAGCAACTGTATCTATGAGCTCTTGAGCTTCTTCAATCGTCTTCCTCATGTGTATAGATCCACCAGCTGAGTGGTCTAAAGACATCTGAGCTTTTTCTGTAAGCCCATAATAGAAGATGTCTAACTGTACCCGCTTTGAAAACATTTCAGAGGGGCATTTCCTTAGCATACCTCTATACCTCTCCCAGGCATTATAAAGGGATTCATTATCCTCTTGTTTAAAGCCTTGGATGTCCAGCCTTAGCTGTGTCATCCTTTTTGGAGGGTAAAATTGATTCAGGAATTTGTCTGATAATTGTCTCCATGTTCTTATGCTTGCTGTGGGTTGGTTATTCAACCACCTCTTAGCTTGATCTTTTACAGCAAATGGAAACAGTAACAATCTGTAGA
>NC_029772.3:21199345-21199684 GCF_000817695.3 Arachis duranensis | reverse complement strand
TTTTAATGGGAGGTATACATATGCTACTCCCATATGCAGTTGTAATGGGGTTAGCATATGACCCCAGAGTCCTTTTGGACTGCTCAATTCCACTTAGGTCCATGATGGAGAAAGGGAGATGATGTGGATATTATTTTATTTTATTATTATTATATTTTTTTTATTTAAGAGTAACCGAATAAAATAAAATAAATAAAAATTCGAAAACCAAAAGAGAATAAAATCAAAGCAAATTGAAAGCTAAATTAATTAGTTAATTAAAAAGATTTTGAAATTAGCAATTAAAAAGATATGATTGAAAATTATTTTGAAAAAGATATGATTGAGAAGATATGATTG
>NC_029772.3:21143620-21199256 GCF_000817695.3 Arachis duranensis | reverse complement strand
AAAAAAAAGATATGATTTTGAAAGAGATTTGATTTTTTTGAAGTGAGGAAAGAGAAAAACAACAAAATGACACCAAACTTAAAATTTTTAGAAAATCAAACACAAATTTTCAAAAATTTTAAAGGAAAACACAAAGAAGACACCAAACTTAGAATTTTTTTAAAGGTAAAGAAACAACTAAGACTATGCAAATTCGAAAAATTAAGAGAAAGTAAAAGCATGCAATTGACACCAAACTTAAAATATGAAATTAGACTCAAATAAAAGACTCTAATCCAACAAAATAAAATACTCCTAATCTAAGCAACAAGATAAACCGTCAGTTGTCCAAACTCGAACAATCCCCGGCAACGGCGCCAAAAACTTGGTGCACGAAATCGCAATCACACTTTTGCAATTCCGCAAAACTAACCAGCAAGTGCACTGGGTCGTCCAAGTAATACCTTACGTGAGTAAGGGTCGATCCCACGGAGATTGTCGGCTTGAAGCAAGCTATGGTTATCTTGTAACTCTTAGTCATGATATCAATAATTCTCAGGGTTAATTGTAAAAAGTAAAAGAACATGAAATAAATACTTGTTTTGCAGTAATGGAGAACAGGTTGAGGTTTTGGAGATGCTCTATCTTCTGAATCTCTGCTTTCCTACTGTCTTCTTCTTCATGCACGCAAGACTCCTTCCATGGCAAGCTGTATTAGGGTTTCACCATTGTCAATGGCTACCTCCCATCCTCTCAGTGAAAATGTTCAACGCGCTCTGTCACAGCACGACTAATCATCTGTCGGTTCTCAATCAGGTTGAAATAGAATCCAGTGATTCTTTTGCGTCTGTCACTAACGCCTAGCCCTCAGGAGTTTGAAGCTCGTTACAGTCATTCAATCCTCAAATCCTACTCAGAATACCACAGACAAGGTTTAGACCTTCCAGATTCTCTTGAATGCTGCCATCAATTCTAGCTTATACCACGAAGATTCTGATTAAGGAATCTAAGAGATATCCACTCAGTCTAAGGTAGAACAGAGGTGGTTGTCAGGCACACGTTCATAGGTGAGAATGATGATGAGTGTCACAGATCATCACATTCATCAAGTTGAGGAACAAGTGATATCTTAGAATGGAAGCAAGCGTGATTGAATGAAAAACAGTAGTAATTGCATTAATCCATCAAGACACAGCAGAGCTCCTCTCCCCCAACCATGGGGTTTAGAGACTCATGCCGTAGAAGGTACAGTATGAAACGTGTAAAGTGTCATGAGGTAAAGATACAATGTCAAAAGATCCTGTTTATAGTGAACTAGTAACCTAGGATATACAGAAATGAGTAAATGACATAAAAATCCACTTCCGGGGTGCACTTGGTGTGTGCTTGAGCTGAGCATTGAAGCTTTCATGTGTAGAGACTTTTTCTGGAGTTAAACGCCAGCTTTTGTGCCAGTTTGGGCGTTTAACTCCAATTTTTGTGCCAGTTCTGGCGTTAAACGCCGGGAATTCTGAAGCTGATTTGCAACGCCAGTTTGGGCCATCAATTCTTGGGCAAAGTATGGACTATTATATATTGATGGAAAGCGCAGGATGTCTACTTTCCAACGCAATTAAGATCGCACCAATTGGGCTTCTGTAGCTCCGGAAAATCTACTTCGAGTGAAGAGAGGTCAGAATCCAACAGCATCTGCAGTCCTTTTTCAGCCTCTGAATCAGATTTTTGCTCAAGTCCCTCAATTTCAACCAGAAAATATCTGAAATCACAGAAAAACACACAAACTCATAGTAAAGTCCAGAAAAGTGAATTTTAAATAAAAACTAATAAAAATATAATAAAAAACTAACTAAAATATACTAAAAACATACTAAAAACAGTGCCAAAAAGCGTATAAATTATCCGCTCATCAGAGGGTCAGGCTGACAGCTTTTCAGTTCCTTCAACTTCTTATATTCCTTCCACTTTTGCATGCTTCATTTCCATCCTCTAAGCCATTCCTGTCCTGTAATTCATGAAATCACTTAACACACATATCAAGGCATCTAATGGTAATAAGAGAGGATTAAATAAAAGGAAATAAAAGCCAAAGAAGCATGTTTTCAATCATAGCACAGAATCATGAAGGAAAATATAAAACATGCAAATCATATGAATAAGTAGGTAAAGAGTTGATAAAATCCACTCAATTAAGCACAAGATAAACCATAAAATAGTGGTTTATCAGCTTCACAAATGGATCATACATATATTAATGATATGCAAGGTAGTTAAAAACTCAACTGCTAGCTTATAGTTACCTCAGGTCTGAAGATCAGATTCGACTGCATCTCGGTGTTTCTTGTGTGGACAGTCTCGAGCTATATGCCCCGACTTCCCGCACTTGTAACATACACCTAGTTTGGCTCTATGTGGCTCATCTGGAGTAGTCTCTCCATAGCCTTCCTGTAACATTGTTGACTTCATAGAGTAACATTTTGCGAATTGACTTTTCATAACCAATTCAGGGAAATTCGTTAACCTTTGTGGACTCACACAGTTGAAGATGTCTCTTCTAAGCCCTTTCTCATACTGAACACACTTCCACACCTCACAGTCAGCTGGATTTTCTTGACAAACTCTTGAGAGATGACACAAGTTGTCAAATTCACGGGTATAGTCAGCAACAAACATATTTTCTTGCTTCAGTTGCATTAACTCCAATTCTTTTGCAATGCGAATTGCATGTAAGAAATATTTTTTGTAAAATTCCGTCTTGAATCTACTCCAAGGGATATCTGTTAACTCCATCTGCAAGGTGTGATATAACTCCTGCCACCATTCCTGAGCATCTCCCTCCAACATGTAAGTCACTATTTCCACCGACTGTACTTCCGGTATGTGTTGAGTGTATAAAAATCTCTCCACATCTCGAAACCACCGATCAGTCTCTAACACATTGGCATTTTTGTTAAACCGGGGTGGACCACTCTTGAGGAAATCAATAAGGGTCATGGACCTATAGTATTGACCTATGTTGCTCGTACTAGCACCCGAGCTTCCATCTCGGGGTCCTCACATTGGTTCGGTCCTTGGATTTTCCTTCCAGTTACCTCGCTCGGATCCGCGAGTCGACTTTTGGTCCCCGTTCACACCAAACAATTGATATTAAGGTGATCACTCTCAATATCTCAAGTTTAGTTCTTAAAAGTCCCAAACGCATGCTCACGAACATGTATGCTACACATATTAGTTAGATATCCTAATAGCACATAGACATATACACAGGGAATGCACAGCAGCATATTCAGTCCGTCCTCAGGCTCTATAGGAACGAACTGCTCTGATTCCATAATGTAACACCCTACCATACCTAATCTTATGCTTAAGTCATAAGACTGAGATAGTAAGGTATTACGACCTCTAAAAATAGTAATATATATATATAATAATAGAGAAAAGGATACTTAATTAGGAGCCTTGAAAAACAAGTAAAACAAAATCGCAAAATAAAAAGCGCAACGCTCAGGAAAGGATTACTTGCGTGCTAAGAAACCTAATAGGAACATGATTAAAGCAAACAAAAGAGTAAAGGAAAGCCAAGGAAACAGTAACCTCTAAGAGGAGCAGCATACATAAGTTACTTGGAGAGTAAGCTAAATACATATATACAAATAGAAAACCAAAATACACCCAAGGACTACTTTGCTTTCTAGGATCCAGACGCCTAGCGAGGAGCCTCTCGACCTGCATCTAAAAAACAATAATACAATATGGAATGAGAATCGGAGGTTCTCAGCATGGTAAAAGTGCCACGCGCATAATAAATAAGGTCCTGAGAATGCCATAGGCAATCCTAGAACTCCATTATACAATTGTCCAACTTAATTACTAAATAGAAGCTATAACAGGGGTGATGATTGGATTTTTGATGGTATAGAATTTCACAAATGAATTCTCATTGCAAGTATAGTTTCTAAACCAATCAATAATCCTTTCATACAAAAGATTGTTTGTCACAAGTAACAAACCCCTAAAATTAATAACCGAAGTATTCAAACCTCGGGTCGTCCTCCCTAGGAATTACAATAAAGTGTCTTGTTATTGGTTGTGAGTTATTTTGGGGTTTTGATAAGAAGCATGAAAGATAAATGGCAAGAAAGTAAACTAAGGCCTAAAAAGGTCTTGGCAAGGGTTGGTGGTCAAGGATCTCTATCCTAATCACTAACCACAATATCAGAATTGGCAAGGATTAATCTCATTAAATCATCCTCTAACTAGTAGTAAAGGAAAGTCAAATGAGCTATATCAATCCTAGTCCATAAGTCCTAACTCTCCACTAATTCAATTAGTGAGAACTAGAGTCAATGGCTCCCAATCATCAATCACTTGGACATTAGTAACTCAAGAGGTCCTAAGTTACCTTTCCAAGCCAAGAACATAAAACTCTACTCTAGAATCCAACCAAGCATTTTCTCAAACACTTGGAAGGCACAAAAGAAAAGCATAGTAAATTGACAACAAGAATGAAATCTAACAACAATTATTGAAAGGAATTAACAACAACAATCAAAAGAAACACAATTATTATGAATTACCTTGAATTGAATTGAACACATTTATTATGAATTACCTTGATTGAATTGAAAGAGAGTAGAAGAAACAAAAGTAGATCTACAACAAAACACAAGAACAACATAAAGAAAATTACAACAAAAGAATAGAAGAAGATGAATGTAGCAACAAAGAATTGAGAAGATAGAACTAGAAGAAGATGTATTAAAATCTAGATATAAGAACTAAACCTAATCATAATCCTAATCCTAGAGAAAAGTGAGAGCTTCTCTCTCTAGAAACTACTTCTAAACTAATCCTAATGAGTGTGAATGAACTAATGTCCCTTTGCTCTTCAATCCTTGGCTTTAAATAGCATCTTTGGCGCCAAAGTTGGTTGAGATTGGGCCCCACAACCCTTGAACCGACGCGTACGCGCACAGCACGCGTACGCGTCCATGGGGTGATTCGCAAGGTGCGCGCAAGCGCCAGGTGCGCGCGCGCGGCCATGGGCGAGTTCAACTTCTGTGACTTTTCATGATTTCTCCACTTTGCATGCTTTCCCTCTTCACTCCTTTGATCCATTCCTAGCCTTTTTAATCTGAAATCACTAACAAACATATCAAGGCATCTAATGGAATCAAGGAGAATTAGATTTAGCTATTTTTAAGTCCTAAAAAGCATGTTTTCACATCTAAGCACAAAGAAGGAGACAATCACAAAACTATGCTAATTCAATGGATAAATGTGGGTAAAAGGTGATAAAATCTCTTAAAATCAATACAAGATAAACCGTCAAAACGGGGTTTATCAAGGGGTAGGTATTCTAAATCTACCAAACTTACTCAATTTCAATCCTAATCTAATACCAAACCATTTCTCCTTTTCCTTCATCCCTCTATCATCCACAATGCAATAGAAACAAGCAACCAAACAAGTTCACGCACAAGTAATGAGCAGATAGTACAAATAGCAAGTATAATAGGTAGCAGGTGATATAAATCATTTAGGCAAACCCAGGAAATGCAGTGCAATCAAAACAAACAAATGCATATGATGCATACCTGTCCTATGGCTGATGGGGCCCATCTGTCAGTTATCCAGCCAACCCAACAAGTCTGAAAACCGTAGATTGTTCCCTATCGCACATCTCCAAGAGTCCATGCATAGATTTCACATTCAATCATCATATAAATCACTCAATGGGGCTATCCATACTTGGGAATTTATACGTGCCTGATCACCCTTACGACGTAGGGTCAACATAGTATCGAGATTCAACTTAGAACACGTGGTGGCAAGCTACGGTTTTTACCCAGAAAAACTCGTATCTCAGATATCATCATTCATAA
This sequence comes from Arachis duranensis, assembly GCF_000817695.3. Lineage (NCBI taxonomy): Eukaryota > Viridiplantae > Streptophyta > Magnoliopsida > Fabales > Fabaceae > Arachis > Arachis duranensis. Next base: position 21,193,395 of record NC_029772.3, on the reverse strand, counting down.
GCCATTTCATAGTCATAATCATTATTTAATCATTCATTAAGCCATGGCATGTCAACTCCTTTTATTAACAACTTCCCTTTCACATTTTTCATCATCATTCCCTTATAATACATCACGTTTATCCTTTCCGGGTCCTGACCAAACTATTTATCAAACTCTTCTCAACCTTTTTAATATCGAATAATCTTAAAATGAACCCAACTCTAACATTAAATCAATCACATAAAACGAAGATTAATCTTTGACTTCTCGGACCCATGACTATCATTAAGACATCCTCGACACTCTATTTTTTTCTATTTTTAAGATAACAAATGAACTCGGAATTGAGAAAACTATATGTCCAGACGTTCATCTCGGAATAAGCTTTCTAACAAATCAAAAATCACAATTTTTTTATTTAACTAGTCTTAGAAACAGAGGAGAAACACTGACTGCTCTGCAGTGCTTAGAAACCAGAAAACAGCAACAGCATATGATATCTAAAATTCCATATAAAATTCAAATTAAATCCAATAGCCTTAAAAATTAATATGATTCAACTTAACATATCCAGGTTTATTTTCCAATTGATTTCAGGTCAAAACCATTTTTAATGAAGGAGTTATGTAACTTGGAAGTTGAGTAACTTTCTGTAGAATTCTGTTTTAAAAGCCAATGAACATGTCCTCTTTCAAGTCCCATAACTCACTCATTAAAACATGGACTGCCCTGAAATTTAAATCACAACTGCTAAGAATAATTAATTTTCACCTCCAATTGGTTGCACTTGAATATCCATTCATAATCAGAAGTTATAAGCTCTCAAAATTGCTGATCTAAGAAAACAAAATCTGGCTTTTATTGTATAACGCATCGTATTTCAAAAATTCATACTTTTAAAACCACAAGTCCAACCATTCTAAAATTGTACGACATTAAAATAATAGGACTAAAGATTTATTTAAAATTGGTTTCATTTCAAAATTCATTTTGAAACATTCGCAGCAGAGCCAATAAGTTACTGCTGTTCTAAAAATTATGCAGTAAAAATCAGATTCCACGACTACAATTTGAAAATTCACCATAAATCATACATTTAACGAAGAGCTCCCAAATTCTCCAGTTCAGTTCCAAACATTCCGAGGTTTAACCAGGACTTGGTTTCACGCAATTTCGATCATCACAGAATTAGTTACAGCATATGCAATACCACCATTAATAACTTCCACACCTCATAATTCCAATATATATCCACCAACAAATCTATTCCAACAACATTACAAGGCTAATCATTAAATACAACAAACAATTCAACTTATTCTATCGTTCCTCTAACCTAGTTTTCACAACACCGTAAATATTAAACGTGCGAAACTTAAACCATACCTTGACCGATCACTTAGTTTCACCCAAGGCAGCCTCACAATATAAATCACAGCCCCTCCAAGCTTAATTAAAACAGCCCCAAAACAAGCATTGATCACCAATAAGCCTCCAAGTACTCCCAACTCAAACCCAATACATACATACATACATACATACATACATACATACATATATATATATATATAACTCAATTCACCTCTGATTCACATATATATCCAAATTCAGATTTTTCATCAATAAATAAAAAATTGGCTAGGGTTTAGATTGTTCTTACCATACCCATTGATGATTGGAGTGCAACCCAACTATTATCCAATTTTAGTTTGTACCTAAACCACCAAAATTATCAAAATTACTCAAAACCTCAACAATTTTTGTGTAGAAAAGGGGCACAGAGAATTGGAAATGAATTGGTGAAAAACTTACCACTTTGTTCGGATAGAATTGAAGAGGACTCCAAGACGAACGCGTGGCCGCGAACGGCTCGTCAATCGGAGCTCAAACGAGGAAGATATGATGGATCAAAGATGGCGAGGGTTTGAGAGCTTCTCCTCCCTTCTCCAAATCTGTTTGTATCGTTGCATGCAAATGGGGAAGAAAGAGCTGCTGTTTAGTTTAAATGTTTGGGTCCGGTTTGGATCCTGGTTCAACCGGTTCGGCCCTTTCGGTCAAATTTTGGGCCAAAATTTTGAAATTGATATCAAAATTCTCGTTTCGACGAGCTCTATCCTATTTTTATTTTAGTTTTACATTTTTAGCTTTCCTAATTAAAATTCAAATTATTGACTAATTATTCACCGATTTTAGCGGGGTTTATACCTATAAACTCAAAATGAGCTTCCTGCAGGGTTGATATGTTCCCTTCTATCTCAACGGTACATCATCCTTTCCTAACGCTAAGATTTTCCTCCACATTTCATGTATTTTATCTGCAAAGTATGAGGAGCATATTTACTCTCTACATTATTTAAAATAATGAATCTTAAAATGACAGAAATTTATCTATTACAAAAGTATGATAACACTGTATTGGTGCATTATAACACAGGAAAGTGGGAAAAACATAATAGTTTAGTAAATTTCAATATACAAACATAAATTACCTTTAATCTAAGGTAATCTCCGAATGTTAGACCAATTAAAGTAATGTCCTCTTCTAATGAGCCAGATACATCAACCCAGCATTCATAAGACAAACAAATTGCACTGTGTCAATGGCATGCATGTTGAGTATAATACCAGATTCCTTAATCTAAAATGATCTATAGGACAAAAATTATGTGGTTACACTTACAAAAGGGTTTACCTTAGAAATTCATGTGCATCCTCTTTTTTGCCATTACCAAGTTGACTTTGGGTACTCCTTAGTTTGGGAGAATATGGCATGCCCTTAGAAGAGAAGAGAAGAGAGTGGATATTTTGTATCTTTTGACTTCAAAATTAAACTTTCAAACTCACAGTTGAAACATTTTTTATTTGCACAAAAAATTTGCATAGAATTGTTTAATAATTAACCCTACTAACGGGGTTACAGAAGATAATATTCAAGAAATATGGCATGTAAATTATTCCAATGAAAAAACTCAACAAATGCATTTTCACATCTTTCAAAATTAAATGCACTCACTGATTGAATCTTCTGTTACTACAAATCGAGTCTTTTTTAACCTAGGAAGGATAACGTAGGAACTCTTTTTAATTCAGGGAGAATAATGTAGGAGAATATATTTTTATATTTGTGTTGTTACTAAAGTAATCTAGTTTAACATATGTTATTATATTGTATTATGAGTTATTTCCACGTCCAAGTTATAAAGATTTTTTCTTGTCCTACTAGTATAAATATGTATATATATTTTCTTTTGGATATCAACTTAAGTTGATTGAGTTATATTTGAATAAGTTGTGTATTTATTTTATGTAAATTTTTTTTAGAGTAAGAAGTATATATTTAGCTTCGCCAATCAAAGTAAACTTTTGACTATTTTATCGAAAGTGGATTATTAACTTTGCCAAGATTAGTGACAAAAATGAAATCCCGACATCATAAAGCTACTCTTGAAATAGTAATTATAGCTATAATCAAATTTTAGTGGTGGAGGAGATGATTGAGCCAACTTTTAATTCGACCCTTTTCTTTATTTGTTTTTATTTTTATTTTTGTTTTTCTAAAAAATCTGTTTTTTAGAATTTAAATTCGAGCAGACATAATCCAAAAAATAATTGGATCAAATTAGATCATCCCAACACTTAAGTAACAATATAGGTCGACTAAGTTAGACTAGTTAAATTTCTGAGCATAAAATACTATCTATAATCCCAAGGTTTTATGATAAATATATACAACAACATCTATCTACATTCAGACTTATAATACATCATATTCATAGCGTACAAAGTATGTTGTCATCTATAGGATTGATCTGAACCTAAGTCAACTTATAGATTTGAATTTCATATATATTACAGCTTTAGGCAATAGGATTGCAACAACATACTTCAAAAATATCATCTAAGGGGGCATGATCGCCTGTACCTTCGTCTTTTCTCGCATATAATAGCTCCTTCCCTTTGAACACAAACATCCCTCCCTAAGAGAATGAAAATTGATGAGTTTAGAAAATAATGCAGTGAAGATTATTGAGTTTGTTTCAGTCCTGTGCTGCTAGACAAAAATATATCAAACCTGCTGCAACACACCACTTCTATCATCTGGTGTGGCTTCTATCGTATAGTTCTTTGTAGCATTCCGCAAAGCATCAAATCTAGATTTTGATAACACCTTTGCCTGTATATATCAATTTCTTCATTGAAACATAATAACAAACAGCATGCAATCGATCTCACTCATAACCATGGTTTCAAATTGCAGTCCGCAACTGCAATGCAGCCCCAATATTACTGTTTTGGTGCTCACAAGCAAGTTTCGTCAATTTTTGGCATCATAGTGCAACTACAACCACGAATGGAACCGCAATTTAAAACCATGGATATGACTACAGAAAAGTCAGTGGTTAAGCTTACACTGGCAGGGTTAAAGAATGTACGACCAAAACCATAATATAGGTCCAAAACATTATATGCCTGAAAGAAAGAAGAACTGATTAACATACATATGTAATAGAAGATGAGATTTAGTAGGTGAATATACCACAGTCTACCGATATATGTTACCTTGCGGTCAGGATCTGCATAGAGACAATCCACTGGAAATGGTAACTTAACATACAAAAATATCAAGTCAAACAGAACATGTCAGTTTTGACATCAAGAGGCCAAAAAATGTGCATGGAAAAACAGATATGGAACAATAACAGGAATCCTTCAAAATTCAGATATATTAGAGTATTGAGATCCAAATGCTACTCCTAGGCCTGATCAAGATAAAACCAATTAACATGGCTATCCTATAAATTTGCAATTGAAATGGTTGTTTTAAGGTTTTGAATCCGAAAATATTTAACCAAATAATTGAAAATAAGCTTGATAAGCGTGACAATTACCATCTATAAACCCTTATGAAAATTACCATCTATTTTTACCAACATAATCAAACCCTCAAGGTTGTCCCTCACAACATAACCAAAAAAGAGCAAAAAAGAAAAGAGTAATGGTTCAATTTAGTTCCTAAAAAATTGTAAGCATGATTCATTTTAGTCCTTAAATTTTTTGAAGTATCACTCTAGTCCTAAAATTATATTTCGTAGGTCGTTTTATCCCTGAAGTTGTATTCCACATGTTATTGTCCCTAAAATACCTAAAAAGTGTACCTTCAAAACTATATTGATACTTTTGAAATTTCAGAGACTAAGATAAACACATATACAATTTCAAGAACCAAATTGAATCTTTACTAAAAGTGAATGACTTATCTCGTGTTATATTCAGTTATATATCTAAGCATATACTTTACCACAAAAACATTGAAAAAACAAAGCAAGAGAAAGAAATTACTCGCTCAGCAAGCATGCGGGCTTTACTGGGGCCACCAACTCCAACTGCAATTAGTTTAACACCAGCTGAATCAAACCTAGCTTTGGCTTCTTTCAAGGCTGAAGCTAATTCCCAACTTGGAACAAGATCAAACAAAGCATAATTAGAAGAACTATTCTTCAAAAAACTCTTCAATGGTCACCGAAAGAATATCAGTTACCAGCAAGGGCATCCAAAGTGCCTCAATAGGGCCACCACAGCTATGCCCTGTGAAAATCAATACCAGTATTCAATTAATCATGGTTGTTTCCGATATTATATATATTGTCCGAAGAAAGAATCTGAGCTGCATTTTAGCCTAACAGTCAGTTAAAAGAGGCTATCAAACCGGGAAAAGAAAACAAAATTAACTATTGATCACTCTGAGATTTTTTACAGCAGTTTAATTTGAAAGATACACATGCTATCAATTCAACTATTGTAAGATTTTTGACATTATTAATAAGTTTATGACCGGAAAAATACATGATGTAATTTTGTTCATAAAAGTTGCATTTAATATGTATTTAATCATTCATTTTCCATAAACTTATTAATTTATTCTTTTAAGGACCAAAATTATATCATATTTGTGTTTCTGGTAGAACTAAACTGGTATAAGAAAGAGATATCATGCATTTCTTTCAAGAACTAAATTAATGTTAAAAATCTTTCAACGACTAAATTAAAGTTAGATGAAGTTTTAAGAAGATTTATAGTTAGTTAGTTTAGTAAGAGGGAAAAAAATGATGATTTATTTTAAGAAGGGTTAAGCAATATTATACTAATTCAATCTCGAGAAACACCATTAGCTACAAAAAGATGCATCTCCAATTTCTCTCTGAACCAAAGATGGGATTAACTTGGGTTAATAATAATTGGCTTTGCTAATTTTTCTCGTTAATTCATGTTCTATCAGGCAACAAAATCAATTAACATGTACAAGAACAAGAAACACTGCGATAGGTACACTTTAGTCTCTACTATCTTGCAATTGAAAATGTAAAATAACTAACTAACAAACTTGTAATTACTAATAATGGTTATAACAGAATTTCTCTAATTAAGTTACTAGTGTATAAAGAAGATAGAAGGTTTCATTACCTGGTTTTGATCCCAAAGGTCTTTGAAGGCAACAGGGTCGCCGGAGGCGGTGAAAATGGTTACGTCGGCGAGTTCCTCGGCTACGGTGGGAGTGTAGTGCGAGGTGGAAGCTCTGGCAGAAAGGTTGTGTCTTCTGGTGAGGGCAAATGGGCCGGTTGGGCTTGGGCCCGTCAATTTGGAGGAAGTAAGAAGCATAAGGGAAGGGGCGTGAGAAGATGGGGGTGAGATTGAGGGGAGAGATGGTTTGAGAGATTGAAGGGTTGGGGTGGATGGAAGGAACGATAACGCCATCGAGTGAAGATGAAGCGTAGGCCTTTGAGACTTGAGAGTGAATGGTGTTGGGTGAATGGGCGTGCAGAGTCCAAAGGGGCAGAGCCAGGAAATTTTCCGTGGCGAGAGAAGCCAAATAAGTCGGATCAAGCTCAGTAAAATGATAAAATCAGAAAACAAGTGTAATAAAAATGAGGTTCATAATCATAAAGGATTATAGCTAAAAATTGATAGTGATTAATCTCGAGTTAATATTTAAATTGTTTTTTGATATTGCACTCGCGTCTTTAAATTTGTTTTTTATTTAATTTAATCTCCAAAATTAATATTCATCTTTTATTTTAATCTCTTAATTATTATTTTTTTAAAATATACTGATATGTCAAAACATAATTAACTACTAGTATTTTTACCTGTAATAACATTACGGGAATATAAATTTTAAAAAATTACTGTCTATTTTAATAGAAAAGATTTATAAAATCAAACTACTCTTACAAAAAAAAGTCGTTGATTGACAAAAGTCTCTGGCTAAGAAGATCGATGTATCTGTAGATAAAAAAGTTAAATAATAAGATTTTTAGTTATTATTTTTATATGAAAAATCTAATTTTTTATAATAATTAATTTTAACATTTCTTATCTAAAATTTAAAACAATTTAACGTGTATACTTTTACATTTAATTAGGTGTTAACTGTTAAATCTGTTGCACAATAGAAATAATTAATTTTTATACTTGCTATTTAAAAATAATATTTTTTCTCTCTGTGTATATAAAACTATAATTAGATATTAGTATAAAAAATTATATTGATAGTTATAAAATTAACTCAAAATTAATTTTTTTAAAACAATTGAATCTTGATTCTAACTTTTAATTATAACATTAGTATTCTCTCCAAATTATATGTAATAAATATTTGAAAGAAGAGAAATAAAAATATATATTAGAAAGATAAGCGGTGAAAATTTAAAACCAAATAAAAAATTATGTATATAATAACAATAATAATAGTAAAAATAGTAGAGAGAAATAAAAAATGGGGAGAGGTAGATGAGAGAATTTAGTAATGGAATTTATTAAGTTTAAAAAAAATATTTTCTCTCAATTTTCATAAGAGAGTGTCATGTGAAACATTTGATTATTAAATTAGATAGTAATATATGATACATAATATAGGTATATTTCAATTTTAATTTGGTTTAATTACTCTATTGGTCCCTATAGTTTTACAAAATTTTCAATTAGATCCCTACACTTTTTTTCCTTTTAATTGAGTCCTTACACCAAAATTTTCTCTTTAATTGGGTCTCTACACTTTTTTTTTCCTTTTATTTAGGTCCCTATACCAATTTCTTTTTTTAGTTGGGTCCCTACAAAATTAAGCTAATTACTACTAAGAAGGACTTAATTGAAAAAAAATTTAGTGCAGGGACTCAATTAAAAAAAAAGTATAGAGACCTAATTAAAAATTTCACGAAACTATAGGGACCAACAGAGTAATTAAACCTTTTAATTTTAATATTTTAATTTAAAAAAAAAAGCAATTAAAGAATGTCATGTTGTACATTTTTATTGTCAAATTAGTAATTAGTCATTGATATTGATAATGATATATAAAATAAATAGAGTAGTTGAAGCAACGAGAGAAATAGAGAAAGGAAGAGGGAGGAGGGGATAACTCTTTAATTTTGGAGGAAAAGATTTGATTTCAATTGCAATGAGGGAGTGACGTGTGGCACATCTTGGTTGTAAAATTAGTAAGAAAGAGAGAAGAATTCTTTAATTTTGGAGGGAAAGATTTAATTTCAATTACAATGAGAGAGTGACATATGATACATTAGTAAGGAAGAGAGAAGAATTCTTTAATTCTGGAGGGAAAGATGTAATTTCAATTACAATGAGAGAGTGACATGTGACACATTTTGGTTGTAAAATTAGTAAGGAGGAGAGAAGAATTCCTTAATTTTGGAGGAAAAAATTTGATTCCAATTGCAATGAGAAAGTGACATGTGGCACAGTTTGGTTTAAAATTAGTAAGGAGGAGAGAAGAATTCCTTAATTTTGGAGGAAAAAATTTGATTCCAATTGCAATGAGAAAGTGACATGTGGCACATTTTGGTTGTAAAATTAGAGAGATATAATATATATATGTAATGGGAGTGATAACAAACCGGTTACTAGGAGGTGAAATATCGACATGGATCGTGGTGTCAGATAACATAATACGATTTGTAAAATTCGGTCTAACCGTAATTAATTAAATAATAAATTAAATAGGAGTAAATATGGTTAGAAAATTTAGGAATCGAAATTTGATAACTTAAATATGATATTTGAATTCAGTGAATTTTTCTGAGTCGGAAAATATAATTTTCTGCGTAAAAACGCGCACTGAAATTTTGACTGGCAATATCGACTGAGATCTGTCTGGTACTGCAGCTGAGAAAATTGATTATAAGTAAATAAGGTTAAGAAATTAAGAATTATAATTAGGGAAGGTAGAAATATTTAAAGTGTGATCTAGAGCGCTAATCTTAAAGATTTTGGCCCAAAATTGGGCCAACGGACAAAAATAAGTGAACCGGGCCCAAGTGGGCCTAAGATCCACTATATATAAACATTAGTTATGAGCATTTCAACTCATTTACCCTAAACAAAAGGGTTTTGAGCGCAGCTTGGAGAAGAGAGAAGAGAAGAGAGAAACCCTAATTCTCTTTGATCTTCAGATCACCATAACTTTTTCTCCGAAATACCGATTGATGAGCTGTTTGTGGCCACGCATCGCTCTTCTCATCCTCTACAATTCTATCTAAGTTTTGTGGTAAGTAATCTACTGTCCTATGCCCAGTTTTTTTTTCTCTTTAAATTTGAATTTGGTTTGAGGTTTGAGGAACCTTGTGATTTTGATTATTTAGGAGTGCTCTACTATGAGACATTGGTGATATTCATCACTAAATTTTGTGGTTTAAGGTAAGAAACCCTCTAACCCTTGTGATTTATCATTTTTATGAACCATAGGTTAATGTATATATGTGAAATTGGTTATGTTAGTGTATTTGGTAATTTCGGTGCACAATTGGGAGGTTGGTGTTGCTTGAGGAGCTTTGGTGAGGCTTGGAGTTAAGGGGTAGTTGAGACTCTCAAGAAGAAACTCAATTATTTTGGCTACAAGAGGTACGGTTTAAGTTTCATTTAAGTACCGTGTGGTGTGATGAGAATTCCTAAGCTCGATGCCCCTAGGATTAAGTTTGGATTGTGTATGTAAATGGTTGGTGCTAATATGCATAGTTGATATGTAATGTGAATTAATGATTGAGTTGAGAATTGTGTGGTTTTGTATGTTTGGTGTGTTGAGAATTGATGAATTGAATAATGATTATTAATTTGTGGAATATGCATTTAGATTGTGAATTTGGGCCAGAGGCCGTTAATTTTGGGTCGGAGGCCGGAAAAAGATAAGGAAGGTAAGTTGATGTGTGCATTGTGTGATGATATAAGTGATTGGATGAATTTTAGATATTGAATGTGTAAATAATTGGGTTGGTTATTGAGTAATAAGGTTTGAGGAGTTGAAGTGTGGAATTTGGTAATTTTGGGTGAAATTGTGTAGATGAGGTAGGTTTGGTTTTAGTTGAGTGTAATTTTGTGAATGCAGTTGGGTTGTGGCCATTTGGATGATTGGAAATGAATTTGGCTTGTGAATATTGGAAAAATTGGTGATTTCTATTTTTGGATAAAAACTAATTTTAACCAACTTTGGTGGTCCGTAACTCGGTCCACAAGATTTGGAATTCTTCAAAATTAGATTTTTATGAAAGTTTATTCAATGATCTTTCCAACGGTTCAAAAATGGTTGAAAAAAAAATTTGTAGAAGAAGTTATGTGTGTTAGAAGTTCGGGGTTTAAAAGTGTAATTCTGCAGCTTTTTTAACTAAGTAAAATTTTTAGCAGAACGCACTCCCACGCGTAGGCGTGGCCGAGACGCACGCGTCATTTTCAAATGTTCACTACCTACGCATGCGCTTGGCCGATGCGTACGCGTCGATGCGCTGCACCAAATGCCCAGCCTAATTCCTGAGAGTTGTGCGAGAGTTGCGCTAGTTTTGTGCGTGGGGCACAAACCGCACCCACGCGTATTCGTGGGTGACGTGCGGGTGTCACTTGGATTTTCTGCCATCCACGTGTACATGTGGGCGACGCATATGCGTTGTTGTGACTTGTGGCCTTCCACGCATGCGCGTGGGTGGGGTGCACGCGTGACCCTGTTTCCACCCCAAGGTTGATTTTTGAGTTTCAAAGCCAAATTCCAGACTTCTAAGTCTCCTTTCTCACCCTTTATGTCCTAAATACTTATAGTATGCCTAGCGATGGAGATAGGCTAGGAGATGTGATAACTTGTGGACGAAGTAAAGGGAGACTTAATGATGAGTCATGACTAATGATGACTGTATGGGTGTTGAGGGTGATGATGGAAGTGCGGTGTATGCCGTGGGCCAAAGAGCTGTATTTGATAATGATAATTAGCTGGTTATGAGTTATGCCATGAGTCGGATGGCTATGATGAATGTTGATTTTTGGCTTGAAATGAAATTATGACTTTGAATGATTGCTTTATCTTGAACTCTTTTTCTCGAAAGTGCGACCCCAGAGAAATGGAGGAAGGTGAGGGTCCCCTTCCTTGTTCTTCCTGGTATTGTAAAATCGCCCCCAACGAGATGGTGGGAGGTTAGGATCCCCTCCTTGGTTTCTCCTGGGCATATGAGAACGTACCTCCTTGGTTGATGCAAGGGTTGTGGTTGCGTCCCACTTGCTCCTGGTTGGTTAGTATAGAGGTTTTCCGGGTGGATGCAAGGGGTTGTGGTTTAGCCCCACTTGCCCCCAGGTTATGATGAGTGATGTATAAATGTGTAATCATGTGATGTATAAATGACGATATGGTCATAATGAATGATTATGGAATATTATGCATGAATGTGGAATGATTATTTGAGATACGAGTTTTTCTGGATGGAAGCAGTGACTAGCCACCACCTGCTCAACGTTGAGACTCTATACTCTGCTGACCCTATGTCGTAGATGTGGCTGGACAATGTGAAAGTTTCGGATGAGCTTGCCCTCATGGATAAACACCAGTGTGGGTGTTGTATGGATAGACACCAGTATGTGTGTTGTATGATTGTAATTATGATTATGATCATGGTTATGAATGAGAATAACTCGAGTTGGGGATGCACGACAGAGGGACAGTCCAATGGTTAGCTACCAGGACTTGTCGGGTTGGCTATATAACCGACGGATGATATCATCAGCCATAGGGTAGGCATTCATCATTTGCATATGTTTGAATTGTTTGGGTTTGCCTATTTGCTTTGAATTGCTACATCATACATGCTATGTTACCTGATTATGTGCTACTTGTTCTACTTGTACTTTAATTGTGTATTACTTACTTGTATTGCTTGTGTTTGTACAACTGAGAGGTCTCTCATGCTGGTGTCGGTGGACACTGAGGGCTGTTCGTGATGAGACGAATTGATGATGTGATTGGATAATGATGATGAATTTGAATGAGGTAAGTTGAGCTCCCTGGGTAGAGGCAGTGAAGTGAATTCACTTGCTTCAGGTGAGGATATGATGTATTGATATAACATCGCTAAGGCAAAATAACTGGTGATGGTTTTATTTATGATTCTCTTTCTAATTTGTTGGAGAGTTAGAAAGTTGAAGATCATGAAAGATAAGAGTTCGATTTAGCTTTCCCCTTATAACAGTTGCCTATTTATGGATTAGCGAGAACATAGGGAGAATGTTCGGTGAAAGGAAGTTTAGGATGCTTAGTGAGTTTTTATTGCAGTGCATTGTATTTATTTGGCACTTTACCGTACTGGGAACCCATGGGTCAGGGTTCTCATTCCGTATATATCTCTTATTTTTCAGATACAGTTCCAGGTGCTCGTAAGTGAGCTGTGGTTCATCTGAGAGACGGCGAAGATCTTTATACGCTCTACTTTATATTTTGCCTAGAATCTCTCCACCTTTATTTTGAAAAATTTATGTTATGTATTGAACTCTTTTGAACATGTCTATAGAGGCTTTCATGTTTCATTTGGGAGAGATTAGGAGATATTGTTGTCAACTACTATTATACTGTACCCTAGCCGACCTAAACTTCGCGGGTCGCGACTAATGGCTATATATATATATATATATATATATCCTTCTCTTATTCTCCTTTGTGCCTTTATCTGTTTATTGCTTTCGACTTTACGCTTTATCTTTTAGTTGTCGAAACGTGAGTGATACGTCTTCACAATTTTATTTCTACTATTTTCAGGCTTCTCTTTTAATATTCCCTTCAAATATGCTTATATTTATATATTAAAAATCCACCTGAGAGTCGTACCACCGTAATATTATTGACTTATTACTCGAGCATAAGGATTTGAATATTAGGGTGTTACACGATTTGTTCATGTATCATTTAGTGTAACAAATTATAATATTAAATTATGTAAACTGCGAGAGAGGTATACAGTTTCAAAATAAACATAAACCGCTGATGGATCTAGTGGATTACATTGAGGAGCAAATTGGCCAAAAATTACAGTAGGAGTCTCACGGTTTTGGTGTAAATAGCAAATATGCATAAACCGGGACAGGACAAATGCTTTCACATAACAGTTTCAAGATCCAATTCATCAAAACCAAAACAATGCAAATGCTTCGAGTTCTTTTGCCATTGAACCAAACACATGTTTCACCCAACAACAACCATGAATGGATCAAGCATCTCTAATAGCAACCGTTCTTCTGCCTCAGTCTCAGTCTCAGCCTCAACCACAATTTCAACAACCCATGATTATCCTGGGATATTACTTTTAAATATCACAGTCATTACGGAAAAGAAGGTTATCCTGGGATATATTGGAATTTGGCTGGCTCAGGGACATCCTTAACCACTCCATTCAGACAGGAGGATATTACTAAAGTGTGTGTTTGTGTTTTACATAAAAAAATATTTAGTGGTTAATATAATTTATTATTATTAATATTAAACTAATAAAAAAATAATTTTGATATCAATTTTTTCAAAGTCCATTTAATTTAGGTTAATTTATGGCTCCACTATTTTTATTATACTTATACCCATTTTTTATAAGTAATGCTAAAGAAATAATAATGTTATTTTATTTGATTTAACATCTATAATTTTATATATATAATATCTAAAATTATATATTTATTATATTTAAAACTTTTTATTTATTTTAATAATAATTAAAAAAATAAAATAAAAAATTTAAATTATTTTAGTTCAATTTTTATTATTTTTTAAATATTTTTTGTTTGTTAAATGTTTATATTCTACCAATATAGTTAAACAAATTTTAACTTTAAATTTATATAATGAGTCCTTAAACTATAGTATTGAGTCAAAACTGTTAGTTTGTCAATACAATTGTTAAGTAAAGCAGTAACTATTTTAGTAATTTATAATTATCATATAATAAAATTAGCATATAGTTTGCACTTATATTTATTCCCCGGATACCGTCATTGCTTCTTCTCTGGGAAAAGAAGTTCACGACCCGTAGGCCTTCTACCTCCACGCGGCATTGCTCCGTCAGACTTTCGTCCATTGCGGAAAATTCCCCACTGCTGCCTCCCGTAGGAGTCTGGGCCGTGTCTCAGTCCCAGTGTGGCTGATCATCCTCTCGGACCAGCTACTGATCATCGCCTTGGTAAGCTATTGCCTCACCAACTAGCTAATCAGACGCGAGCCCCTCCTCGGGCGGATTCCTCCTTTTGCTCCTCAGCCTACGGGGTATTAGCAGCCGTTTCCAGCTGTTGTTCCCCTCCCAAGGGCAGGTTCTTACGAAAGTTTGTATATATGAATCAATACAGTTTGATGGCCCTCAAGAATTTTTCTTATCCCTTCGTTGCTATATTATTATTACAAAATATAATTTGGCTGTGTTCGATTTAGCATTAGGAATGAAAAAAGTGCGTTTAGGTTGAACGCTTTTTTTTGTGTTTGGTTACTTTTTTGTCTCCTTTAAACGCATATGTGATTTCACATTCTAAAACCACGTTTATATGAAACTAAAAATTTTAACTTTTGCATTCAGAAAATTACGTTAACCAATTAGTTAATTGAATTTATTTTCTTCCTACCAACTTTGTTCTTTATTTTTTTCGTAGTTTCTTTAGTACTAAGATCTTTCATGTATATAATTGTATTTTATTTTGTTTATATGAGTTTCTTCTTTTATTTTTTATTATATTTTTTTTTGTTTGGTATAAAAAAATTTTATTTTTTGTCTGACTATGTTAAAATTTGTAATTGTAATTCTTGTATATTATGTTTATTATTGTAATTTTGTTATAATATAAATTATTGATCCTACTAAAAAGGATAAAATAAATGAAATACTAACTATAACTATTAATAAAGTTATAAATAATAAAAATTTATAGTCTACAATAGTACTAAATAAAAAGTTACCGAGAGTACTAAAACAATTATGAATAATATAATTTAATAAAGTATATTTTGATATATTATTCATCTATTATTTCTGTTTTTTATATAAAATATATTTTGTCAATTTTTATATGTTATTTTTAATTTATTAAGTAAATATTAATTTTTATTATAAAATTTATTTAAATTTATATCTTTATAGTAATTTTTTATTTAAAAGTGATTTTAAGTAATATAATCTAAACAATATTTATTTTAGAGTAAAACTCTACCCCGATCATTAACGACTTTGGTAACTCTCATTTCGCCTCTCATCGATTCGAAAATGACATTGTTACCCCTAACAATTAACTTTGTTAGACATTCTACCCCCTCCATTAATGTCTCTGTCCAGAACTAATGTATTTTATCTACATGTCACGTTAGCTGATGATGTGTCAAGGAACCATTTTAAGAGACAAAACACCCTTTGTCGTATCAGCAATACGTTACAATAAAATAGAACAATTAAACCCCTAAAAAATTTTTAGGAGACACTTAAATCCCTAACCAATTTAAACATAGACATATAAATCTATAATGAACTATGAAGTAGGACAAGTATCCCTAAATTTTACCAAGTTATTGTATTTGCTGCACTGGTTGCTGGCGTTGGTTGGCAGCAGCCTCAGTTTCTTACTCCTCCTTCTCTTTCTTTTTCTCTGTCCTGATATGAATGCAGTAAAAGCTACCTCATCAAGTTCAATCCCTTTCAATTATTTTCTTCTTGATCTCCAATACAAATTTCATGTCCCTATCTTTGCAATATTCACTTATTAGTGTTGTGAACGTGATCTTGTTAGATTTTACACTTCTCTCACTCATCTCATTTACAAATTTTCTAACTTCCTTCAAATTACAGATTTTGCAAAGGCCATCGATTAGCGCATTGTACGTGATCAAGTCCGACTTAATGCCTTGATTGATCATTACCTGAAAATTCTTCCAAGCGAAATCAATTTTTTATATTTGTATTTTCCATCAAGCAAAGTGGTGAAAGTAACACCATTCGAGATCAACCCTTTTTTGCGCATGTCATCAAACAAAAGCTCTACAACATAAGAAGAAGAAGAAGTAAGGAACTAAGGCTACTACTAACTAAGGCTAACAACTAGTACAGCAGCACGTATAATGACATTCAAATTTAGTGATACTTTTACTACTTCATGGTTCATTATAGATTTATGTTTACATTAGTTAGGAATTTAAGTGTCTCTTAAAAATTTTATAGAGGTTTAATTGTCTTATTTTATTACAGCATATAGCGTACGCATGATCCTTGTTTTACTAAAAAAGTGATTTGTGAGTTTTTAAGCACTCCTCTAGCTTTCTAATCCTCTTTAATGATTGGTTGAGATTTTCTAGCTAATGATTAGAATTTGGGACGAGCGAGAGGATTTTGGGTGAATTAAAAAAGTTATTTCGTTATGAGTTTAGAGCTAGTGAGTTAGACTTGAAAAATTCTGTGGAAGGGTTAACTTGTATAGACATGGCAGAGTGTTATGTTGATGATGATTGAGAAATGAATATGAATTGAGAAATGAATGAGATTGAGCGATATCTTATTTAAATGGTTTATAAACTTGAAAGAACTTGAGAAATAAGAATGATTGTGATGAGTTGACAAAATGACAGTTGATGAGAAATTTTGGAAGATCAATGTTGATGAATTTGTTGAGTACGAGCAGTAATCACTAAATAATAATTATGATATGCATTGATTGGTAAGTCGCTATGCTCCTGGAAAGAATAGTGGTTTAATCTCGCTTGTTGAGTTAGCAGCGCCGGCGTAGGGGCTGTGGTAGTCTCCTGCCTACATTCATATATGAGGGCTGAGGTAGTATTCCGCTTGCATAACCTTTCTTACCATAAGAGTGAGTTGGACACTATATCCCAAGAAGCACATAAAAGTGAGCCGAGCACTATATCTCAAGGAGCGCATAAAAGTGATTCGGACACTATATCCCAAAAGTTCACACAGTGAGCCGGGAACTATATTCCAGGGACATGGTAGAAAGGCGATATTCGAAAGGATGTGTCGGGTTGGCAATTTGAACCGACAAGTAATATCATGAGCCATATAAGATAGACATTCATCATATGTATTTTCTATATGCTTGTTTGCTTTGATTCATTGAATTATGTCTAAATGAATAATATGCCTAATTGCTAATCTATTTCCTAATGTATATGTATATTAATTATGCTTTACTTATTTGCATTAATTGTGTTTTGCTAAGATTGAGTAGGATCGGAAGGCGGTGGCGATGAGATCACATGGAGGGTAGGTTGGCAAAGACTGTAGGATAGCGGTGGATATAGTTAGAATAGAAATTCTTAAGTTAGATTACCCTATTATGGTTAATTATATATTTCTTTAAGTTTGAATATTTGTACCGATGTGAAGTTTTAGGATTGCCTTTGCCTTTCTGGAACTTTATATCTTATCTATTAGGCATTGTTACCATATTGAGAATCCCCGATTCTCATACCATATGTTGTTTTTCAGATGTAGGTCACAACCTACGTTGGTGAGTTTGCGGATGGTGATAGAATAGAAGATGACTCAACTTTCTGTTTTGATTTACTTTTATAGTCTCTCACTTTTGTATATTTTTGTTGTATTAAAGACTTGTATTTTAAAAACTTTGAAAGATAGGATGTTAACTATTTTAAACATAAAAATTCTGTTATATTCTATTTGAGTTAGTTGGCCTAAACTCCACAGGCTGTAATTACCTATGCTCTTGAACTCTTATTCTTTCATTAGATTTTTAGTGTATGATATTTTTTAATTATATATTATTATTATATGAGTTTTAGAATTATCGTGGTGTTTTATCGCCCATTATTTTACGGCTAGAGATAAAATCTAGGATGATAGAGGGTTAGACAGGAATTAATTGAATTACCACTAGAAGATATTTTCTATATGTATAGCCGTTGAAACTAATAGTCATTAGCGCAGTATAATACACAGCCTTATGTATAAGCTTTGTGTTGGGTGGGAAAAACACTTTAATATTAGCAAGCATATTCCTCTTCCTTTCTTCATGTTCGTACCACCCTATCCTAAAGGATTATTACACTGTTCTTTGACTAATCACTAACAGCTATTTTCCTTTTTTTTTTGGTGTATTTCTTATACCAATAAACATTTCTTGCACTTGACTCCAAATTACCGTGTGCTTTCCCATTCAATTCTTTTATCATTTTCTTATTAGGTAGTAAGTTATTCTCATTCCCCCACTCAAAAAGGATTCCCAGTTCATACTTGTAATATGGGCGATGCTTGAAAACTACATAACAATCCTTTTCGTTGTTTGCAATGTGTTCGAAAATCAGTCTTGGAACTAAATGACTGGCCATTTTGATTTCAATGATCAGAAATTTCATTTCAAAAGTTTCATGATTGTATAATTTCCTACCAATAGCGACAAGCACTACTTCGGATCTGTTGAAGTAATAATAACGTATATTTTATCATGAATCATATTTAAAACTCGACCTATTCATACTAAAGTCACATGGCTAAAATTGAAATCATATATATGCATGCAAGAGAATTAAACCAAAAGATATATAGGCTAATAATGCTATATGTTTGTGCATTAAATTGGTATACAAATTTTTAAATAAACAATTTACAATAATTAATTAATCATGGCTTGTTTTCATTTATTTTAACTAGATGCATTTTCGATCTCCACTATCATATTTTAACTACTAAATTAAGTGTAAAAAATATCACTATATACATATATCTGCGATCAAAAGCCTGAACAAAAGGAGCACTAAGTTATTGTTAAATAATCTTTTTATTTGGTAACTAATAAGTATATCAACTTGTTGATCTTTCACATTTTGAAAAAAGAAATTGTAATAAGAAAAAGTCTAAGGGCTAACAATTTTATTAAAATTTGGTCAGTACTTAACTTAATTAACAAAAAAAATAAATAATTTTATACTTTTAAATATAATTTTACTCTATTAAAAATATTAATAATAATTAATTAATTATTATAAACTATAAAATTTATTGGTCCTTAACACTCCATATTGTAATGATATAATGATGAATTGTTACTGAAAAACTTACTTGAGAAAGACATATATATTCTAAGAAAGTGACCCAATAAGGGATAAGGGAGGAAAAGATGATGCTTTATTATCTTCAAACATAATTATAGCATGTTACTACCATTTATTTGATCTTTTCAAACGACACGAGAGGACAAGCTATGGTGCATATATATGCTGGAACCATATTATTGATAACACTATCATCAGTTATTGAATGCATCAACCGCTATACCTACCGACAATCCAACTCTTTGAATTGCTATTGCAACTTGTAAATTATATAAAGATTAAGGGTAAATTATTAAAATAAGTACTGTAAATTTACATTGCTGACAAATAACTTTAAAAATGTGAACGAAAAAATATTTTTAAAATATTTAAAAAATAAAAAATAATTGAATATTAAATATATATTTTATAACAAGATTTAAAAATAATATTTTGATATAATTTTTTACAGATATTATTAAAAAAATTATTTTCATCTTTAAAATTTGATAATTTTATGTTAATTAAATTTTAAAATAAATCATTATGATGACCAAATTTTTTAAATAAATAAAAGTTTAAAGATCAAAATTTGTTCTATTTTTTGTATATCTTCTAAATATAATTATTTAAATATTCTCATAAAAATTTGAATAAAATATATAAATTATTTGTTAAATAACAAAAATTATTTTGTTATTTATAAAATATAATTATTTTTGTTATATTTTTAAATAATTTAAAAACTTATTTATCGTTCTTATTTTTAAATATTATTTTTGTCTAAATTTTAGAATACTATTTTAGTAATTTAATCAAAACTAAAGTAGAATTTGTCTCTCTTAACACCAATATTTTCTACAACACTTGTGGAACATTAAACTCTAGCGAATCCAAAAAAAATTTATTTATATAGATTTTCCTTCACGCTCATCATGATCTTCTTCCTTTAGTTCAAAGAAACTAGCAGGCAGCTTCCCCTTCACGTTCTATTTGCTTGCCATTTAGATATCTTAAGTCGTTAGCGAATACTAATTACATGAACGTACCTTTAAAAACCCCATGGTCATAGCTACTAGCCACATTTTGTCTTATTGATCATGTTAATATGAGTCACAAAAAAGCTCTTTCGCAGGGAAGCATACCCTTTTCTTGGGAGGACAAACCCGGAGTTTGTAAGACCCCCAACAATAATGAGTGCTCTCTACAGAAAATATCACCTTCCTCCTTACCACCACCATTTCCTAGCCACGTGGACTACTCAAAGAAGAAGATTCCTCTGCCTCCTTATCCGTTGTCACAACCACCTCCTCTTCCTCGTAGAAGCACGTCGGGGAAGGGCTTTAAGCGGCAGGATGACCCTTTTCTTGTTGCTTACAAGGAGTGTACCAAAGGTGAGAAAAATGGCAAGTTACTCGACAAAAATAAAAGAGGTGTTGGATTCAATTTTAGCGCAAGGAGAATCAAATTCACTCTTTCTTGTAGAAGTATCAGTGATGCAAGGGACGATTATGTAATGCAGCCTGTTCGTATTCCTATGGTTAGAACTCGTGCGTTGTTAACATTGGAAGATGATCACAAACAATCTTTTAACCATGGAACATGGCTGTGATTTGTTTATTGTTATTTTGTTTCCTTTCAAGATTTGCAAGATAATTATGACTTTTAACATATTTATTATATACAACTATTTAAATATTGTTTTCTTCCTATTTTAATTTGGTTATGTATACTACAATTTGTACGTACATCAATTCGGGTTAAGGAGAAGTTTGTGAGAGTAAAGCTTTAAACAACCATAAGTCCATAACAAATAGTTTGCAAAATTAAAATGATAAAAAATTGAACACCAAAAGTAAAACAATAACTGTTAGAGTAAAAGAATAAACCTCCATTGACTATGTGGTCACTCTTTATCCAGAGAGGTGGCTAAGAGTGAGCATAGTGAAAGAAGAGCAAGTCTTTCACTAATAAACTTCATTGGCACTTAGTAGAATTAGGTGAGAGGAATGTATTCCAGCTATTTTGGTGATTGAATATATAAAAACTTATACCTATTATTCATTTTTAGATTAAACGGTTGGTTGGTGGCATAGATACTTGCATATATAACTGTGTTTTTACAAATGTTTTAAAAAATATTAAGAATAATATTACGCATTTAAATTTTTTTTATAATTAAGTCTAATTAAATTGGTCTAATATAATAAAAATTAATTATAACTAATATTATTCTAACTTTTATTTAATTTGATTAAACTTAGTTCATAAAAATATTTAAATGTATAATATTATATAAATAAATATTTAAATGTTATTAGATGTCCATATTTTGTTTTTAAAAAATCATCTGGTAACCATATTTAGTTTGAATTTAGATGTCATAGTACTTTTGGAATCCAAAAATTTTTATGTCGTGATCGACCACATGGGCTATAAGGACCAAAGACAAAGGTTTGGAGAGCTAAGCCAGTAAAGTAATTTCAAAGATTAGTATCATGCATTAAAATTAATTTTAAAATTTTAATTATATTAATTATATTTTTGATATTGATAAAAGTGTATCATATAGATATCTTTAAAATTGGCAAAAATACACCATATTAATTTTTGATCCATTTTTCATTAACAGTGTGCTAATGTGACTTGATGAAGTGGATTATTAGTACCACGTCACTTCATAGTTTGGTCATGTATAATGATATAATGACGGGTCAATTAATGACATATGTCATACTGATATGGACACATGTGCCACGTGTTGTAATATTATTTGATTATGTGTTGTACCACGTGTTATAACATTATTCATCCACATAGTATCTACTATGTCATAATTGTATATGCACCAAATTGGTCTTTAATTTTGTATTAAGTGACTCATTTTAGTCGCTGAAATTGAATGTCGTACATTAAATTAGTCTCTTTACAAATTTTTTTACTTTTTTAATTTAAAATTTTCAATATCTATAAATATACTAATTTCAATTCTATTTTTCACTTCTATAAATTAAAATATATGTTTTTTAAATCAGTCGTATAATTTTTTTATTAAATAACATAATTATTGTTACAAGTTGAACCTTAAATCGATTATGATAGTAAAAGTGTTTGAATTGCATTCTCGTCAAGGCCTCCATTCTTTGATTTTTTTTTTCTTTCTAATTTTTGGGACATAGATTCTACCCATAAGTAAGGGTGAAAATAGGTCAAGTGACTTGTCAGGAGTCTATAGCTTGATCTGGCCTGTTATAAAATAGGCACAAATTTAGACTCTTATAAAGGTCTTAATATGTTAATAGAGCAGGTCCATACTCACTAATTAGTCTTATTGACCTGTCAGACATGCCTGGATAGGAGCAGAACTAGATAAAATATTAAAAGGGACAAAAAATATCTACACAATAAAATAAGACTAAAATAAAATTTTAATGGGGACTAAACTGAAATTTACATATAATTTATATGTAAAAAAATAAAATTAGAGAGGGCCATTGCCCCCTTTCCTATAATGTAGCTCCGCCTCCTGTGCCTGAACTTGTTAACACATAATTTTATATATAAATAATATTTTATTATTAACAAAATTATGAGATATTTTAAATTTATTATATTTAATTATAAATACTTTTGTATATTTTAAATACTTTAAAGAATAACAGGTCAAGCTTAGTACTTTAAAAAAAATCTATAGCAAATTGCAAACTAGACTCAAACCAATTAACTACATGACAGGTCAAGCCTAGCCACGAAGCCCCAAAAATCACGAGCCATGTACTTTATTAATAAAGTCACGCGCCGGGACTTGTGCGTACGCACAGGAGGTTGTGCGTATGCACACTTCAGTGTGTGCTTCTCCTTTATTTTCTTTATGTGTTCTCCCCTTTTGCATGCTTCCTTTCACTTTTGCCTAGCCATTCTTACCTATTGGACCTGAAATCACTTAACCAAAAATATCACAGTATCTAATGGAATAAAAGTGGAATTAAAATGATCAATTTAAATATAAAAACGCATGTTTTCACATTTAGGTTCAAATTAGAGAGAAATTACAAAAGTATGCTATTTTTGTGAATAAGTGTGAGTTGATGTGATGAAATCCATCCAATTCAAGCAAAAAATTATCATTAAATATGGACTCATTATTGGTAAACCCCAAACTTCTAATAACTGTAATGACTTGTTCTCCAATGCATCTAGGCTCTACAAGTATAGTTAAATCAGGTTTGTGTTGGTTAGCGACTCTTTTAAAGATATGATTAATGTAACACCCTCACTATCGATTGTCACACTTCCGCCTGTGCCACTCTGATAGCTTGGGCATTACGACAACTCTAAATATATTTAATACTAAAATAGGAGCTTGTTTAAAACTTAAAACCGCGTAACCTGTCAAAAATATTTTTTCGTCGAAGACATAAATATACATATACATACAAACCAAATACAATACCTTAAGATATATATATATATAAAACACTAGATTACAAACTTACATTTCATAATTTTCTATCCCTCTTACAAGCTTAATAAAGATAAAGGCGAGAAAAAAAAATAGCTAAGATAATACAAGAATACCGAATAAACAGAAAATAAACATAACTCTTCTAAAGTTTCGTCGTCCATATTCTGAAAAGGGATAACCTATAGGAGAGTGAAAACGTCGTCCTCGCTTGTTCTCACTATAGGATTACAAAAATTGCTATAACAAGATACGTAAAATACAATTATCATTTGAGTACAGTGATCATTGCTCGTCTCACTACAAGAAAAAGGCATATTTGTACCAAAAAATATTGTTACAAAACGTCGATATTTTGACACAATTTTTTTGTAACAAAAAATGGTCCATTGCAGTAAGTCCCGTTACAAAAAGTTTTTGTAATGAAAAATGGAACTGTTACAATTCAATACCATATTTTGTAACAATTTTTTCTGATACAAAAAATCAGAAGCCGTTACAAAAGTGGTAACAAATTTTGATCTTGAAGGTATTTTTTGTGCAATCAATTTTTTTCCTATCAAAAAAATTTGTTACAAAATGTAACATGATTTGGTAACATTTTTTTTCTTCAGATACGAAAGCAAATAAATTATTTTGTAACAATTTTTTTTATTACAAATTACATGCATAATTTACTAAATTATTTTTTAAATTAACTAATATATTAACGATTTTAATAAGCAAGTTTACATGTATATAATATACAAAAACATACATAAGTCAAACAAGATCCTTTTAGCTAAAATTGTCTTGAAACAAAATAACATTAGCTAGTGAGTACATTGATTAGTTCAACCAAAACATAAAAGTTCTAACATAGATTAGTGTCTCTATGCATCAAAACATTCTTGAGCCCTCAAGGTAGCATATGGTCACCATTTCAGCACTCCTGTAAATAAGAAAAACCGAAACCAAAAAGTTAGAAACAATATATAACACTATCTATAATTTTTCCACTAAGTTTTATCCAAACTATTTAGAAAAAATTAGGCAGAACCTCCCCTAAAACTTGGATATTTCCACCGTCCACGGTTCTAACAAACACAACCAATTCACAACTTGCACCCTTTCAAACAACACAATGCAGTTTAATTGAGCAACCAAATAGGACAACAACCAAATAGTGAATAATAAAACCCGAAGCTTCGAGCTTCCAACAACCGAAACAGTGAAGCACTTATCCGGATAATCAATCAATTGAGCTTAGCAACAGTTGAAAACCAAAAGTAATTAAATACCAACTTAATCAATTAATTGAATCAAAGATGAATATTGAAAATAGCTTAAAATAAATTCCGGCAGCATTTCAGCAGTAAATTTGCTTATTTCACAATTTCAATCAATCAATTCAAATTCCATATGAATTCTTTGACAGTTAAAAACACAAAAAATCATAATGAATTCATAGGAAGGAAGTAAATAAGCCAATTCCAGCAAAAAAACATGAGGAAACAATTAAAACCAATATAACCAGCAAGAAGCAGAGCAGCACTTAGCAGAACAGCAATCAATGGCCCATCATACAGCACCCAAAACAGTAAAATGAACAAAGGTAATGGATTTAGGCAGCATTCTATTCATTAAAGTCAATAACCATTACACTTGCAAGCAGCAGGGGCATAGTAGTTTATCCATTAATTCAACAGAAAATCAATCAAGTCAAACTAAAACTTACCGTTTCACTTAAGAGGCTTGTAACAACATCTTTTTTATCAACTTCTTTCTTATTCTCCCTTTCAGGCTCACTGTCAGTACTGGTAGGAGGTGGAAATGTTGAAGCACCAAACATGGCTTCGTCATGAGCAGCTTGGATTTGTTCCTCCCTTCTTGCCTTGATAAGAAAATGGATTCAATCTATGTTTAGTCTTCCATACATAGATGATGCATGTATGTTAACAAGAAACAAAACTGACTATTCATGAATATAAGAAGAGGAATATACCTCTATTTTAGAATACTGGAAAATCTGGCCAATTTTCTTGACCAAGGAAGCATCATCTTCAGCCACTGCAGATAGGTGGGCAAATACAATCAGTTCAATTAAGTTTCAAGCTTCAAACCAAACCCCAAACCATTACTCATTATCATTTATAAGAAAAAATATCATTGGCATTCAATAATTAAAAGAATCACCATGACTAAGCAATGAACAATTAAAATGAACCTAAGATTTCCTCGTCAACAATGTAAAAACTGAAAGTTTACCCAATAAAACATAAGTACTGCAATATTACCCAATAAAACATAAGTACTGCAATATTTCCATGTATGTAGCTGCCAGTGGCACAGATATTGTGAACAGAAACACCAATTCCCCCTGTTGATTTGCTAATGACAGCACACTCCTTCAAAGTATCATATATTCCCTCTATACTATCATCTTTCATATATATGAGGAAGCAACTACTCAACTGTCAAGCATATAAAGATAGCTAATTAAATCAGGTCTCCAATGATCAGTTCACCAACAGTGGGAAAAAATAAAACACAGGCTCACAAAAAGACAGGGAAAACCTTACTTGGCGTTGGCTCCTTTTTGCATGGGTAAGTGAGGCACAGATTTTTCTTAAGCTGGGTGCACTTCCACCAATTCTTTGTTTGCTTCCAATAATGGATGCCATGCTCTAACTATTTCTAACACTATGAAAAAGCTGCTATAGGAAAAACATAAGACGAATTAAAACAAGAAAAAAGAACAGCTGTAGAGGAAGAACAGCTGAGATGAACCATAAACCAGAAACCAGCAACCAAGCGACGCACAACAACTAGGGAACGACAACGTCGAGAACTACCAGGGAGGAAGAACGGCCGAAATGAACTAAACCAGTAGAGGCAGAGGTCCAGGGACCAGAGGAGCAGAGGAGCAGAGGAGGAGAGGAGCAGCACAAGCAGAAGTAGTTTCAGTAATTCAACAGAACAAAACAAAACAAAACAAAATAGAAGCAGTTTCAGTAATTCAACAGAACAACCAGCAAGGCAGCAACAATGAAATAAACAAGTCAACAACCAGCAGCAATCCATCAAATAGCTTACCATACTAAAGTTCAAAACTGAATCAAGGAATAGCTTACCATACTAAAGAGGTGCGACTAAATCGAGCAACCACAATAACAACACTTGCTGCAACAATGGAACGGCTCAGAGCAAGGGGCAGCAACGGAATGATGGCTCCGACGGTGGCGTACGATGGAGCAACTCACGATAAACAATCCCTGGCACAAACAATCTCAGCAACAACTCTTATAGTAACCAGGATTTTGACTGACAATGAGAAAAAACCAAAACAGGGCTAAAGCTTACCAAGGAGATGGCGGCTCCAATGGTGGCAAAACAGCGACGGAGCACAGCTCCTTGAATGGCAGGAGAAGAGGCTCACAGCGGCGGTGACAAGTGGCGATGAGGGTGACGATGGCAGGCTCGCAGCAGACGCGACGCCTCTACCTCTCTCTAGTTGGTTCTCTCTCAGCGTGGTGCTCTTCCTCTCGATGGCGATGCACACCTGCGACTCCATGGATGGCGACGGAGCTTTGGCGGCACAACCCCCAACTCGTGACAGTAGCGGCGACGGTTGGACAGAACTCCCATTCCTCGCGCAGCTCTCTCTCTCGACGTCACCTCCCTCTCGCGCGAACTCTCCTCTCGGTGGAACTGACAACGATGACGACCCAATAGTGACGGTGACGGCTCGGTGGCCCCAGTGGCGATGACGAGGCTCGGCGGCCCCAGTGGCGACGGCGACGAGGCTTGGCGGCGGTGACGCGTGATGGTGGTGTGGACAGCTCCTCCCCCGACGCTTTCTTCCTCTCTCGGATCCCCCTCTGCTCTCATCCCTTTCCTTATTTTCATTTCTCCTTTCTTTCTGTTTCAGAGTGTGTGTGTGTGTTGTGCTGCTGAAAGGGAAAGGTGAGAGTAGTGTTGAGGTGTGGGGAGAGGTTGCAAGGCGATTAAGGTTAGGTTAAAGGGGTTAGGATTTGTTTGTTTAAAAATGATTTAGAAATTTAGGTAAAATTATATTGGGAATTAGGGTTAGGGTTAGTTTAATTATTTTTAAAATATTATTTTATTATTAATTTATACATTATTTTTAAATAAAATTAATTAAGATAAAATTAGAGATATTCAAGTTAATTTTTTTTATTCATATTAATTGGACTTAAATATTTTTAGTAAAATAAATTTTTGAATATAAAATCTTAAATAAATATAATAAATCATAAATAACTCATTATGTTAATTTTCAAAAATTCAAAGTCTTACATTTAATATGTTAAAATAAAATTTTTTATTAGTTGCAAAAAAATCTTTGAATTTTGTGACAAATTAATAACTTGTTATAAAAATATTGTATTTTGTGACAAATTAATTTTTTGTTACAAAATATTTAGACCTTTTGAAACAAATAGATATTTTGTTACAAAATATTTTGAATTTTTGCAACAATATAATCTTTTGTTATAAAATATTATAATATTTTGCAACAAAACAACAGTTCGATACGAAAGCCAACATAATTTGTAACAAAAGAAATCACGTTGTTACAAAATATTAAAATATTTTGTAACAAATTTTCTTGTTGTTACAAAATATTCTTATTTTGTAATAATAACTAATTATTGTTACCAAAAAACCATAATCTGTAACAATTTTAAATTTGATACAAATTTTTTGTTACAAATGCTCCATTTTCTTGTAGTGTCTTATGAGTCTTCCCAAAAACTTTGGGACACATTCGAAATCCAGAAAATCCCTTTTTGAAGACTTGATAAATTTCTCAAATATTTTAAAACAAAACCTTTTTCCTTTCTTGTAAAATCTGAAAAGTTTTTCCTAGACAGTATGAATGACCAACATATCCCAAACATAGGTTCAATTAAGTCTATGCTGTAAGACTTTGATTTTTTATACTTTTCTAGACCGCAACCATGAAAGTAGTTACCTACGCGGTATAAATGATTATCCTGTTCCAAACATAGGTTCATTAAGTCTATGCTGCACGGCCTCAAGTCCATCCAATCCAACACATCCCCCAGCTCAAACAACTCAATCATCAACCAATTCATCACAAACCAACCAATCAAACACAATCACAATTAATGTAGTTCAAACATAATCAATAGCAATTACAACAATTATAGCAGTTAGCAGTTAACATAAGTATTCACATAGGCAAACTAATTACAATATGCACACCAAAACAATGTCACATAAATGCATATGATGCATGCCTCTCCTACTGGCTATGAGCTCACGCGTCGGTTACGTTACCAGACCCGATTCGGATAAGCGGGATCCAACCACCGTCCTTACCTGTAGGTCCCATAGACAAGCGGGATTAAACCACCATCCTTGCCTAGGAACACGCAAGCGGGATCAAACCACCGTCCTTGCGCGGGCGCTGCACCCTCGACAAGCGGGATTAAACCACTGTCCTTGCCAGGTGCCAGCGACTTATCAACAATCTCATCTCAGCATAAGCAGGACGAACCCGGCCCTTATGCCTACCAAACCATAACTCATCAATCTTGAGAACATCCATAATCAATCAGGCTCAATAACTTATTTCAAATTCATTCTGGCCCATTTTCTTTTAAATAACAAACGTATTCAATTCACATCTTACCGAGAATCACTTTTCAAAACGGAGTCACTTTCCACATGTTTCCAACACTTCCAAAAAATTACAAAACCATGCCAAATTCAAAATCTCTTTGAAAGACTCAAAATCATTCATTTCTAAATCAAGATTTGGTCATAAAATTTCTCGGTGGAGTCTCAAGACTTCAGGAGAAAATAACCTAACTCATTTCTTAAATTTCTTGAAAACCTCCGAAACCTGAACTTCTTGATATGAATAATTAAAAGTAGAATTTAAACTAAAAACTAAGTCATGTATCCAAATATTCCGAACCAATTTCAAAACCACTAACTTAACCAAAACCAAATCATTTAAACCAAACACCAATTTTTAGTTTCATTCTCAAATCTGTTTCCAAAGGCTCGAAAAGTGTTTCAGTGTCACTAAATCAAAGTTTCAGAAAATACTTCAACCTTTTCGTAAAATGTTGTAAAGTGAAATTAGTTAATCGAACTCCATTAAAACTCCTTCAAAATTTGTTTATTTGATCAAATTCCAAACTTGATTATTTTCATCTTTAAATCGACTTTAGAACATGGTTCTCTTCTAAAATAGTTTACATTCAAAATATAATAATTTTCTTAATAAAGGGGTTCAAAACTAATTCATTTATCGGTAATACAGTTCAAGGCATAACCCATTCTCTTTTTAAAATACCGTATGAAATAAAGTTTCAGATTTTATAGAAATTTTGGCAGCATCTCCTCTAAAACTTGGACTTTGCCACCCTGTCCGGGTCCCAACCAAACCAATCCTCAACTCTTTCCAACAGGTTCAAGACCAAATCAATTTCCAATAAAACAAAAACTCAACTTTTAGATTATCACAAACCATTTCAAATCAACCAATCCAGAAATCTCCAATTTATCAAAAGCAGACATTATTTCAATCAAACAGGCAACCATATTCATTCAAGACAAAATCAGAAATACGTTTCGCACAGCATTTCTATTTATAATAATTTCTAATTTAAAATAAATTAGTTTGTATAAAAAGCCCCTACCTCGACTCGTTGAAAACATAACCCAAACGCATCAACCGAACTCTTTCCTCTCAGGCCGGAACCAACTACAACCACAAACTCAGTCCCTTATCACTTTTGCAGCACTTACAGCAACTTAAAAGCGGCATTCAACATACAGAACTCGAACCTACGTTACCAAAACTCATATTTATTAACCAAACACAACAGAATACTAACACGAGGCTTTTCGAAACATACTTACTTACCGAAATAACACAATGAGGCAGCTACGATTTCGAACTGATCCGGCAACAGCTTCGGTAGCGGCCAGAAGCTCCGGTAGATCAACTATAATAACCACGGAGCATCAAAACCTTCTCGAAATTCCAAAAGAACTGAAATCAAACTTAAAAATATTACAGGCGGTGGAACTCAGCGGCAGCAGAGGCGTTCCTGGTGGCAGAGGCTCGGCCCAGAGCTCCGGCGGTGGTCCCGGAAGTCACAGAACTACTCCCGGCAATCAGAAACACAGAGACACAGCTTCCTTCTTCGGCAGCGACACCTGTGGCGGTAGGAGCGGCGGTGGCTGGTGCAGGTCTCCCCTCTCTCTGCTCCCGTGCTTTTTCTCCCTCTTACTCTATGTGGTTGGACAGCCTTCTCGACGGCACGGCGGCAGCGACTCCACACGTGGCGGTGACAGTGTCGGCTTTGCCTCCCTCCACGCGCCTCAATCTCCCGTCAGTCTCTCTCTCACCCATCACGACACTTTCTCCAATGGCGAATCGGCGGCTCTGTGGTGACGATGTGGCAGGATGCGATGGCAGCTGAGCACGGTCCTCTCGGTGACAGAGGCACGACTCATGGCTCCGTGGACGGGATGACCATGGCGGCACGGATTGGGTAGCAGCAGCGACGCGGCCTCCTTCCTCTAATCCCATTCTGCTTCATTTTTTCCTTCTTCATTGCAGCATTGCTGCTGCTTCTGGTTGTGTTGTGTGCTGCTGCTGAGAGTAAAGAAGAGGGGTTGGGGGTGTGGCGGCTGAGGGTTAGGGATTAGGGTTTTATTTTTTGAAAATTAAGGTTAAGCTAGGGGTAGTTTTGTAATTTTAAATAAAAGTGGGGATAATATAATTATTAGGAATAAATTTTAATCTAACAATAATAATGTATAAAAATGCTATTTGTTCATCAATTTTACAAATTACTTTCAA
This sequence comes from Arachis duranensis, assembly GCF_000817695.3. Classification (NCBI taxonomy): domain Eukaryota; kingdom Viridiplantae; phylum Streptophyta; class Magnoliopsida; order Fabales; family Fabaceae; genus Arachis; species Arachis duranensis. The sequence continues at coordinate 21,161,766 of NC_029772.3, read as the reverse complement.
TAAAATGTTCAAATTCAAAAATTAGAAATAATATAATTAATTTTTCTATTTTCCAAAATAGCAGTATTAATATTTTTAAAATATTAATTATTTTGTCCAAATCATGTAAAATTCCTATTATTTCATAACTACCAACTTTGTAATTAAATATTAAAAATAATCCAATAATCATAAAATTTGATGAAATTCTGATTTAAATAGCCAAACCTCATTATTTTCGAATTTCTATAATTTTAAATCATAAATAGAAAAATAATCCATAAGTATAGAGTTTGGATAAAAATCTTAATTTGTTTCAAATTCAATTAATCAAAATTGCCTTTAATTATTTTCAATAAAAATGATTTTCCTGAAAATAAAACTGTAAATAATTATATGATTTGAGATTAGCTTAAAATAGGACTTTTCAAAAATCTTGGATCTTACAACTAAAAACTTTGCTAATCACACCTCTTACATTCTAATTGAGAATAATATTTAAAACAAGATAGAAAGATAGGAGAACCATCAAAAACCACATCTTCTAAGTCGTAAGGCAGTACCTAATTAATCTGCATCTCCTCTTCCTTTAACCCCTCCGTGGATGGGATAGTGAAATTTATGCCTTCTAAAACAATATCTTTCATTTTTAAGTCTCTTGTTACATTCTCTCCTCACCTTGCACTATTGGATCAGGAGATTTTTTTTGTGGAGGATTAGTCTGCTAAGAAATGTCACCTCTTCCTCCATGTGATCTATAGTTGGAATTTTATAATTATTTTCTTGCCAATTATCTTGATGGTGATTAAATATTTTCCCTTGCATTGTATTGCTTTGATTTAGTCCATCTTCTTTACTTTCATTTGTATCATTTGGATGACCTATTTTTTCCTAACTAATTTTACAGCATGGTTCTGTGTAAGTTCCTTCAAAATGTCCCGGTTATCTTCTTGCTTTTCTTTTTGTTTTTGGTTCATGTTGTTTGTCGATTTAGTCTTTAGTACTTCATTAGCTGTCTTCCTTTGTGTTTTTGGTTGTTTCTTCTAATCTTGTGCTTCCATGGTTGTAGCTTCTTTATTTTTGCTCTCAACTTCTTCTACCTCTAGCAGCTGCAATCTGGAATTACTTATATTTTTGCCCATTGCTTTGCTGGTTCCTGCTCCATTTTTGTTGTCACCCTCTTTTTCTCTCTTTTTTTTTCATCTTTTTGATCTTTGAAAAATCATCCATGACTCAAAATTATCACTTGGATGTTGTACAATTTGTTTTCCCTTATCCTTTGCTCCATTATCTTCCTTTTTTCTTACTTTTTCATATTGGCCATCTTGATTAAATATAATTCCACCTTCTCCCTACTAATTTTCTTCAATTTCACTCCCTTTTTATTTCATTCTCATTATACAGTTTTTTTGGTTATGGTTAGTTTTTTCATATAAGAAACATATTTGGTGTAGGCCCTTGTATTCTACTTTAAAATCATCATCATTAATCTTATATTTACCTATTAACAGTTTTGTTAGATCTATTTCTACACAAAATTTTGCAAATGCTCTTATTTTTTAAAGCATATTTCTATTGTATAACTCAATTGTCAGATCTGGAAGTCTCACTTATGCTGTAATCTTATCTGTTGTAAAAGAGGATTAAAATTTGGTTTTCAGCACCTCACAGCTAGGTAATGGTCATAGATTTTTCATGATTCCTCTAAAAGAGCATAGTCTAAATCATTTTTGTAAGTATAATTTAACTAAGTAAAAATCATGACCCAAGTCTATAATTACATCTATGTCTCATTTGCCACTCCACATACTTTTTAACCTTCTTTTCATAACTATATATTCTATTTTCTTCCCACCAGTTTGACTATCAATGAATTCCACCAAGGTTTTCAAAGTTTTCTGATGGTTTTTTTGTAAGACCCAAACTTTCTGAAGTTAGATTAAGAACTAGTTTTGATATATTTTAATTGGTCAAAGTTCTTTTTTTAGAAATTATTTTATTAAGGGTAATTGAATCAAGTTTTGATAATTAAATTAGAATTTTTATCTAATTTTATAATTATTAGATAATTTCTATATTTAAATTATAAAGTTTAGTAGTTGTAAAAGAATAAGAATTTTATATGATTTAATTTAAATAGTTGAGATTTTTGAATTTAATACTTTTTTATAAACAAAAAAATTAATTATATTATCTCTATTTTTAAATTAGAGTACTTGATTTAAAGTCAACTAGTAAATTGATAATTAAATAATTTTTTCAAGTAATTTTAAGAGATTAAATTAGATTTCAAATTAATACTCTATATTCTAATTTTATTAAAATTATCTTACTCTAATTAACCCAAAAATCCCCAAATTGAAACTCACTAGCCCTAACTCTAATTTCAATCATCCTCACCCATACTAACACACACACGCCACAGCCCACAAACACAACACACACAAAACACACGCACACCACACTGAAAGGGAAACGAAAGAAAGGAAAGAGAAGATGAGAAGGAAGGAGACGACGCCAGCGGGGCTGGGTGCCGCCTTTGCCACCACTGTCATTAGAGGGAGAGGGGACGCCCAGAAGAGGAGTAGATGCGTAGAGGAGAGCAAGCCAGAGGATAGGAAAAAGATGCCTCTGTCGCCGCGTGGAGCCGCAAACCTTATCACCGTCATCGTCTTAGTTCACCGCCATCGCGCCATGCTATCGCCAGCTCTGTCACATCTTGTCACTGTCTAGAATAATGAGCAGAGAGTGAGAGAGAGCTCGCGGTGGAGAGAGAGGAGACACCGTTGTGTTACGCAAAGCCACCGTCGCCGTCGCACGCTCAGTCGCTGCTGCTGGAGATGCGATCACCAAGACTCTGATCGTCAGAGAATGGTGCTGTTGTTACCAAGATCCGCTGCCGGTAAGGGCGTTCTTTCTTCTAGTTTCCGTTCTTTTAAATTCTTGGAACATTATTGCCAATGCATGGTTGTTACAGCCACCGTCGTCGAGTTGCATGCAGTTGTTAGAGCCGTTCCTTACCAATGCCACTGCTGCCGAACCGTCGGAGCTCTATTGTCGTTCTTCTTGCTGGAAAAGTACTGGCACCATCACTACCTTGTTTACCCTCAAAATGATTATTTGGCTCTGTTTATGTTTACCGCGATACTATATTACTAATTATGTTCTAATTCCACTTAATATCAATCTCGCGTTAAATCCAAATTATGTTAGGTATGAGTTGTTGCTGCTGCATTTATTGTGGTCACTTAGAAATTATCAAGGATACTACTCCATTTTTTTTGTTGCAGTAAGTTAAACATGTGCCAAAACTATCACTACTAGCGTGCTGATTAATGGTTATTAAGATTTTTGAGATTTTAATGTCTCAGGGTCAAAGTGTTGTAACTGCAAATGGTGAATGTTGTTGTTGCTACCGCGGATGGATATGAAAGAGATTTATTGCATTTTAATTGCGGCTAATTGATGTAGGAGATTTAAATTTAAAAAATATTTTAAACTTTGAATACCTGATAAGTTTAGTAGATTAATGCAAATGAATGAATGTCAGCAATGTAAATAATTTTCTATTGTGATTGAATATGTTGTGTTTATTAGTGATTGGTTGACTTCTGAATTTTGGTGGGACTGATTGATTTTGTTGTGTTTGAATTTTTCGAAGGATTATTTAGAAGCTTTAGAAGCAATTCTTTAATTTTTCTGTAAAAGTTTAGTTGGAAAAAAGCTTGAAATGTGATTTTAAAGTTTGAAAATGAATGGTTGATGATAGCTTGGAATATGTAAATGTTGTTGTTCAATATGGAAGCCCGTTGGGATTGAATTGAGGGAACCCACGATGGGTGGCAAACTCCAGTTTTTAAGGGATATTCTGCCAGAATTTTTGTACAAATTGAAGAGTTTTAGAAGTTTTGGTTATGGTTTCAAAAATAAGTTTGGTTTGATTAACTTTATCAAAAGAGATATATCTTGAATACTTTTAAAGATTTTAAAGAAATTAGATTTTTATGATTTTGTTAATTCATGATTTTTAACTCATTTGATTTTTAATAATAACAAAAAGAGATTTGATTAACTAACTAAAGATTTAAAATAAAAAGTAAATTAATTATAAATTCAAGTGTTTGGGAATAGGAGAGTGAGGTTGAGGTTTTAATGGATTTAAGCATAAGAGTTGAGAGAGAGTTATTTTAAGGAATATGATAAATTATGTGATGTTTGATTTGAGAAAAGACATGAGACAGTTAAGACAAATATTGGGGTTTTAATGAGTCGTTGCGTGTTAGGAAGAATGGATATGGTTTAGGCTTTGAACATGGATGACGTTTGATGGGTATTGATCTCAAAGGAAAAGGGTTTGAGAAGTGTTATTGTGAATGTTGCTTGAAATTGAGGATTAGGAAAGTTTGGATTGTCAATCTATAAAGTGATTAATTAGAGAAATATGATTCGATGAGATTGAATGGATTATGCCGTGTTTGAGTTAGATTGTTGTTGGCTATAAATGATTATGTTCTAATTGAGTCAGTATACAACCTTGAGCTCGAGTCTAGAGTATCGTATTAGAGATCTCATACTCGCAAGCCTGTACGGCCTAAGTCCAATCCGGTGCCTGTTTGTGTGTGCGGAGTAGAGTTCAGGCGTTGAGTTATTGATGAGTATGATGAGAATTTTGATTTAAGTTGAGACATGTGTGAGATATTATGATTGATGATGATTATGTTATTGATGAATTGATTAGTAATGATTAAGAATGTAGTGTTGGTTCCGGCTGATTATATTTATGTGGGATAATAATTATGGTTGACGAGGATTATGATGTGACTAGTGGCGAATATGATTATGTTAAATGATATATTTTATGATGAGATTAACGATGATTGAGTATGGCTGAATTGGCAAGGTCTGGTAGTTATCCCTCTTGCATAATGAATTAAATTTGATTGAGAGATGCCTGCTGGTGCACAAAATTGTAAATCACATTTTTCACAATTCGTACCACTAACCAGCAAGTGCACTGGGTCGTCCAAGTAATACCTTACGTGAGTAAGGATCGATCCCATAGAGATTGTTGGCTTGAAGTAAGCTATCGTTATCTTGTAATTCTTAGTCAAGATATCAATTATAATTATCAGTTGACTTGCAAATGAACAAGAGAGCATGGATTAAATAATACTTGTTATGCAGTAATGGAGAATATGCTGGAGTTTTGGAGATGCTTTGTCTTATGAATCTCTGCTTTCCCCCTGTCTTCTTCTTCATGCACGCAAGGTTCCTCCTATGGCAAGCTGTATGTTGGTGGATCACCGTTATCAATGGCTACCATCCGTCCTCTCAGTGAAAATGGTCCAGGTGCGCTGTCACCGCACGGCTAATCATCTGTCGGTTCTCACTCATGCTGGAATAGGATCCATTGATCCTTTTGTGTCTGTCACTACGCCCAACCTTGTGAGTTTGAAGCTCGTCACAGTCATTCAATCCCTGAATCCTACTCGGAATACCATAGACAAGGTTTAGACTTTTCGAATTCTCAAGAATGCTGCCAATGGATTCTAGCTTATACCACAAAGACTCTGATTAAGGAATCCAAGAGATACTCATTTAATCTAAGGTAGAACGGAGGTGGTTGTCAGACACACGTTCATAGATTGAGAATGGTGATGAGTGTCACGGATCATCACATTCATCATATTGAAGTGTGAATAAATATGTTAGATAGAAACACGTGTGTTTGAATGGAAAACAGAAGTAATTACATTAATTCATCGAGACACAGCAGAGCTCCTCACCCCCAACAATGGAGTTTAGAGACTCTTGCCGTCAGAAATACAACGTTCAGATCTAAAATGTCATGGGGTACAGAATAAATCTCTAAAAGTTGTTTAAATACTAAACTAGTAACCTAGGTTTATAGAAAATGAGTAAACTAAGATAGATAGTATAGAAATCTACTTCCGGAGCCCACTTGGTATGTGCTGGGGCTGAGACTTGAGCTTTTCATGTGCTTGGGCTGTTTCTGAAGTTAAACGCCAGGTTGTAACCAGTTTTGGGCGTTTAACTCCAACTTGTAACCTGTTTCTGGCATTTAACGCCAGAATGGAGCATGGAACTGGCATTTACGTCATTTATATTCGAGAAAAGTATAGGCTATTATATATTTCTGGAAAGCCCTGAATGTCTACTTTCCAACGCAATTGAGAGCACGCGAATTAGACTTCTGTAGCTCCAAAAAATCTATTTCGAATGCAGGGAGGTCAGAATCCAACAGCATCAACAGTCCTTTTTCAGTCTGAATCAGATTTTTGCTCAGATCCCTCAATTTTAGCCAGAAAATACCTGAAATCATAGAAAGACACACAAACTCATAGTAAAGTCAAGAAATATAAATTTTACATGAGAACTAATAAAAACATACTAAAAAGTAGCTAGAACCTACTAAAAACTACCTAAAAACAATGCCAAAAAGCGTATAAATTATCCGCTCATCACAACACCAAACTTAAATTATTGCTTGTCCCCAAGCAACTGAAAATAAAATAGGATAAAAAGAAGAGAATGTACTATAAATTCCAAAATATCAATGAAGCTTAGTTCTAATTAGATGAGCGGGACTAGTAGCTTTTTGCTTCTGAACAGTTTTGGCATCTCACTTTATCCTTTGAAGTTTAGAATGATTGACATCTGTAGGAACTCATAATTCAGATAGTGTTATTGATTCTCCTAGTTTAATATGTTGATTCTTTAACACATCTACTTTATGAGTCTTGGCCGTGGTCCTAAGCACTTTGTTTTCCAGTATTACCACCGGATACATAAATGCCACAGATACATAACTGGGTGAACCTTTTCAGATTGTGACTTAGCTTTGCTAAAGTCACCAATTAGAGGTGTCCAAAGTTCTTAAGCACACTCTTATTGGCATTAAACGCCAGTCTGATGACTTCTTATTGGCATTTAAATGCCAGTAAGCTTATCCTCCAGGGTGTGCTGTTTTTAATGTTGTTTTTGATTTTGCTTTAATTTTTGTAGTTGTTTTTGTGACTTCACATGATCATCAACCTAAAGAAAACACAAAATAACAATGGAATTTTAACATAGATAGATAAAATTGGGTTGCCTCCCAATAAGCGCTTCTTTATCGTCTTTAGCTGGACTATTACTGAGCTTTAATCCAGTCTCAGTCTTGAGCATTCTTGCTCAACATTGCCTTCAAGATAATGCTTGACTCTTTGCCCATTAACAATGAACTTTTTGTCAGAGTCACTATCATGAAGCTCTACGTATTCATATGGTGACACACCTGTAATCACATATGGTCCTCTTCACCGGGATTTCAACTTTCTGGGAAATAATCTGAGCCTAGAGTTAATCAGCAGAACTTTCTCCCCTGGCTCAAAGATTCTGGATGACAGCTTCTTATCATGCCATCTTTTTCTTTCTCTTTGTAAATTTTTGCATTTTCGAAAGTATTGAGTCTGAATTCCTCTAGCTTATTTAACTGGAGCAATCGTTTTTCTCCAGCTAACTTGGCATCAAGATTTAGGAATCTGGTTGCCCAGTAGGCCTTGTGTTCTAGTTTCACTGGCAAGTGACAGGCTTTTCCATACACAAGCTGGTATGGAGAGGTCCCTATGGGAGTCTTGAATGCTGTTCTGTATGCCCACAAAGCATCATCCAAGCTTCTTGCCCAATCCCTTATACGGTTAATCACAGTTCGTTCTAGGATTCTTTTAAGTTCTCTATTAGAGACTTCAGCTTACCCATTTGTCTATGGATTATATGGAGTTGCCACCCTATGGCTAACTCCATATCGAACCATAGCAGAGTAAAGCTGTTTATTGCAGAAATAAGCGCCCCCATCACTGATTAGTACTCTAGGGACACCAAATCTGCTGAAGATATGTATCTGGAGGAATTTCAGTACTGTCTTAGTATCATTAGTGGGTGTTGCAATAGCCTCCACCCATTTGGATACATAATCCACTGCCACCAGAATATAAGTGTTTGAGTATGATGGTGGGAAAGGCCCCATGAAGTCAATACCCCATACATCAAACAACTCAATCTCCAAGATCCCTTGTTGAGGAATGGCATAACCGTGAGGCAGATTGCCAGATCTTTGGCAACTGTCACAATTACGTACAAACTCTCGGGAGTCTTTATAGAAAGTAGGCCAGTAGAAGCCACATTGGAGGACTCTTATGGCTGTTCGCTCACTTCCAAAATATCCTTCATACTGTGATCTATGGCAATGCCAGAGGATCTTCTGTGCTTCTTCTTTAGGCACACATCTATGGATTATTCTGTCTGCACATCTCTTGAAGAGATATAATTCATCCTACAAATAGTACTTTGCATCTGAGATCAATTTCTTCGATTGCTGCCTACTGTACTCTTTGGGTATGAATCTTACAGCCTTATAGTTTGCAATATCTGCAAACCATGGTGCTTCCTGAATGGCAAAAAGTTGCTCATCCGAAAAGGTTTCAGAGATCTCAGTAAGAGGGAAGGACGTCCCTTCTACTGGTTCTATTCGGGACAGGTGATCTGCTACTTGGTTCTTTGTCCCTTTTCTGTCTCTTATTTTTATATCAAACTCTTGCAGAAGCAACACCCATCTTATGAGCCTGGGTTTTGAATCCTGCTTTGTGAGTAGATATTTAAGAACAGTATAATCAGTGTACACAATCACTTTTGATCCTACTAAATAGGATCTGAACTTGTCAATGGCATAAACCACTACAAGCAATTCCTTTTCTGTGGTTCTGTAGTTCTTCTGCGCATCATTTAGAACATGGCTGGCATAATAAATGACATGCAGAAGCTTGTCATGCCTCTGTCCCGACACTGCACTAATGGCATGATCACTGGCATCACACATTAATTTAAATGGTAATGTCCAGTATGGTACAGAGATGAATGGTGCCGTGACCAGCTTAGATTTTAGAGTCTCAAACACCTGCAGACACTCCTTATCAAAGATAAATGGCGTGTCAGCAGCTATTTAGAGGTTTTGCAATTTTTGAAAAATTCTTTATAAACCTTCTGTAGAATCCTGCATACCCCAGAAAGCTTCTGATTGCATTAACATTGGCAGGTGGTGGTAATTTTTCAATTACCTCCACCTTAACTTGATCCACCTCTATTCCTTTGTTCGAAATTTTGTGCCCAAGGACAATTCCTTCAGTCACCATAAAGTGACATTTTTTCCAGTTTAAAACTAGGTTAGTCTCTTGGCATCTTTTTAGAACAAGTGCTAGATGGTCAAGACAGGAGCTGAATGAGTCTCCAAATACTGAGAAGTCATCCATAAAGACTTCTAGAAAATTTTCCACCATATCAAAGAAAATAGAGAGCATGCATCTCTGAAAAGTTGCAGGTGCATTGCACAGGTCAAATGGCATCCTTCTGTATGCAAATACTCCAGATGGACATGTGAATGTTGTTTTCTCTTGATCCTAGGGAACTACTGCAATCTGGTTGTAACCTGAATAGCCATCCAAAAAGCAGTAGTAATCATGACCTGCTAGTCTTTCTAGCATCTGGTCTATGAATGGTAAAGGAAAATGATCCTTTCTGGTGGCTGTATTGAGTCTTCTGTAGTCAATACACATGCGCTAGCCTGTAACTGTTCTTGTAGGAACCAGTTCATTCTTTTCATTATGAACCACTATCATGCCTCCCTTCTTGGGGACAACTTGGACAGGGCTCACCCAGGGGCTATCAGAAATAGGATAAATAATCCCAGCCTCTAGTAATTTAGTGACCTCTTTTTGCACCACCTCCTTCATAGCCAGATTCAACCGCCTCTGTGGTTGAACCACTGGCTTAGCATCATCCTCCAATAGGATCTTGTGCATGCATCTGGCTGGGCTAATGCCCTTAAGATCATTGATGGACCACCCAAGAGCTGTCTTGTGTGTCCTTAGCACTTGAATTAGTGCTTCCTCTTCCTGTGGCTCTAAGGCAGAGCTTATGATTACAGGAAAAGTGTCACCTTCTCCCAGAAATGCATATTTCAGGGATGGTGACAATGGTTTGAGCTCGGGTTTAGGAGGTTTCTCCTCTTCCTAAGGGGTTTTCAGAGGTTCAATTATTCTCTCTGATTCCTCCAGATCAGGCTGAACATCTTTAAAGATTTTTTCTAGCTCTGCTCGAGACTCTCAGCCATATTGATCTCCTCTACCAAAGAGTCAATAACATCAATGCTCATGCAGTCATTTGATGTGTTTGGATGCTTCATTGCTTCAACAACATTCAGCCTGAACTCATCCTCATTGACTCTCAGGGTCACTTCCCCTTTTCGACATCAATGAGGGTTCGTCCAGTTGCTAGGAAAGGTCTTCCTAAGATGAGAGTTGCACTCTTGTTCTCCTCCATCTCCAGCATTACAAAATCAGTGGGGAATGCAAATGGCCCAACTGTGACAATCACATCCTCAATCATGCCTGATGGGTATTTAATGGAGCCATCAGCAAGTTGAAGACAGATCCTGGTTAGTTTGACTTCTTCAGCCAAGCCAAGCTTTCTGATAGTGGATGCAGGTACTAGGTTGATACTTGCCCCAAGATCACATAAAGCTGTTTTGGTACAAGTACCCTCTAATATGCATGGTATCATAAAGCTTCCAGGATCTTTAAGCTTCTCTGGTAAGCTTTTCAGAATGACTGCACTGCATTCTTCAATGAGGTAAACTTCTTCAGTTTCTCTCTAATCCTTCTTATGACTTAAGATCTCTTTCGTGAACTTGGCATAAGAGGGTATTTGCTCAAGTGCCTCTGTAAATGGAATCTTTATTTCAAGAGTCCTGAGATAGTCTGCAAAGTGGGCAAATTGCTTATCCTGTTCCGCTTGGCAGAGTTTCTAAGGATAAGGCATATTGGCTTTGTATTCCTCAATCTTAGTTGCTGCAGGTTAATTTCCTACAGACGTGGTTGGAGAAGCCTTTTTAGAGGGGTTGCTATCAGCACTTGTATGTGTCTGATCCTTCACTGGCATTTGAATGCCAAGGTTGGAAGCTGGATTGGCATTGGATGCCAACTCCTTACCTGTTTCTGGCGTTTGAACGCCAGAACTAAGCTTCCATTGGGCGTTTAACGCCAACTCCTTGCCTGTTTGTGGCGTTTGAACGCCAGAACTGAGCATGGGTTGGGCGTTTAACACCAGCTCTTCACCCTTTTCTGGCGTTTGAGCGCCAGAATTATTCCTTTCTGGGCTCTTACTGTCCTCAGAGGGATTTTGGGTAGCAGTTTATTCATTTCTTGGCTTTCTGCTACTTTGAAATGATGTATTTAATGTTTTTCCACTTCTTAATTGAACTGCTTGGCACTCTTCTGTTATTTATTTTGATAACTGCTGTTTTGTTTGCTTCAACTATACTTCCATATTCATATTAGCCATTCTTATGTCTTGTAGTATCTCCTTGAATTCGGCTAGCTGTTTTGTTAGAAAATGTAATTGCTGATTGAATTCAGTAACTTGTTCTGCAGGACTGAGTTCAGCAGTTACTGTTTTAGCCTCTTCTTTCATGGAAAATTCACTACTTAGGTACAGATGCTGATTTCTAGCAACTGTATCAATGAGCTCTTGAGCTTCTTCAATTGTCTTTCTCATGTGTATAGATCCACCCACTGAGTGATCCAAAGACATATGAGCTTTCTCTGTAAGCCCATAATAGAAGATGTCTAACTGCACCCATTCTGAAAACATTTCAAAGGGGCATTTTCTTAGCATCTCTCTGTATCTCTCCCAGGCATCATAAAGAGATTCATTATCTCCTTGTTTAAAGCCTTGGATGTTCAGTCTTAGCTGTGTCATCCATTTTGGAGGGAAATATTGATTAAAGAATTTTTCTGACAGCTGTTTCCATGTCCTTATGCTAGCCTTAGGTTAGTTATTTTACCACCTCTTAGCTTGGTCTTTTACAGCAAATGGAAACAGTAATAATCTGTAGACATCCTGATCTACTTCCTTATCATGTATTGTGTCAGCAATTTGTAAAACCTATGCCAGAAACTCTGTAGGTTCTTCCTGTGGAAGACCGAAATACTGACAACTTTGCTGCACCATGATAATGAGCTAAGGATTCAACTCAAAACTACTGACTCTGATGGAGGGTATACAAATACTACTCCCATATGAAGTAGTAGTGGGGTTAGCATATGACCCCAGAGTCCTTCTGGACTGTTCATTTCCACTTAGGTCCATGATGGAGAAAGGGAGATGACGTGGATTTATTTTATTATATTTATTTAAAAAATTTTTTAAAATAATAAAATAAAATAAAATAAAAAACTAAAATAAAAATAAAAAAGATTTGAAAATATTTTATGAAGATTTTTGAAAAAGTGAGAAGAGAGAAAGTAGTTAGAGAGTTTTGAAAAAGATATGATTTTAAAAATTTTAAAAAGGATATGATTTAAAAAAGATATGATTTTTTTTAAAAAAAAACTTGACAACTAAGATATGATAAGATAAAATTTTGAAATTGAAATCTGAATTTTTATGAAAAATTTCGAAATATTTGCTTAAAAATAGTTAGAAAAGATATTTTTTATTTTTGAATTTTATGATGAAAGAGAAAAACACACAAAAGATACAAGACTTAAAATTTTTTAGGTCTAATGCTCTTTGTTCTCGAAAATTTTGGAGGAAAAATACCAAGGAACACCAAACTTAAAAATTTTAAGATCAAAACACAAAGAAGACTCAAGAACACTTTGAAGACTCACAAGAACAACGAGAACATGAAGATAGAACACCAAACTTAAAAATTTTTAGAAAACCACAATAAAATTTTCGAAAACTAAAGGAAAATTAACAAGAGAACACCAAACTTAAAATTTGGCACAAGATTTAATTAAAGAAAAAAAATATTTTTGAAAAAGTTTTAAGAATAAGATACCCAATTACCAAGAACACAAGCACAATGCTCTAGCCAACTGAGCTATAAATTTAACGTGTTTTAAAAAGGTATTTTTAAAGGAAAATAAAAACATGCAATTGACACCAAACTTAAGATATGAAACTAAACTCAAACAAAAGACTCCAAGAAAAATTAAAAACTAATAAAGAAAAATAATATTTTTGAAAGATTTTTAAAAGGAATAATAAAAGATGCAATCCTAGTGACTCTAAATCAAAAAGACAAATTTTTCCTAATCTAAGTAACAAGATAAACTGTCAGTTGTTCAAACTCGAACAATCCCCAGCAACGGCACCAAAAACTTGGTGCACGAAATTGTAAATCACACTTTTCACAATTTGTACTACTAACTAGCAAGTGCTCTGGGTCGTCCAAGTAACACCTTACGTGAGTAAGGGTCGATCCCAGTGAATAGATCTGCCATTTCTTGAGATCTCTCTTCTGATTCAAAATCGTGGTGTAACGTGTATCCCCCCTGTTCCGTTAGAGATTGTTGGCTTGAAAGAAGCTATGGTTATCTTGTAATTCTTAGTCAGGATATCAATTATAATTATCAGTTGACTTGCAAATGAACAAGAGAGCATGGATTAAATAATACTTGTTATGCAGTAATGGAGAATATGTTGGAGTTTTGAAGATGCTTTGTCTTCTGAATCTCTGCTTTCCCCCTGTCTTCTTCTTCACGCACACAAGGTTCCTCCTATGGCAAGCTGTGTGTTGGTGGATCACCATTGTCAATGGCTACCATCCGTCCTCTTAGTGAAAATGGTCCAGGTGCGCTGTCACCGCACGACTAATCATCTGTCGGTTCTCACTCATGCTGGAATAGGATCCATTGATCCTTTTGCGTCTGTCACTACGTCCAACCCTTGTGAGTTTAAAGCTCGTCACAGTCATTCAATCCATGAATCCTACTCAGAATACCACAGACAAGGTTTAGACTTTCCGGATTCTCAAGAATGCTGCCAATGAATTCTAGCTTATACCACGAAGACTCTGATTAAGGAATCCAAGAGATACTCATTTAATCTAAGATAGAATAGAGGTGGTTGTCAGGCACGCGTTCATAGATTGAGAATGGTGATGAGTGTCACGGATCATCACATTCATCATATTGAAGTGCGAATAAATATCTTAGATAGAAACAAGCGTGTTTGAATAGAAAACAGAAGTAATTACATTAATTCATCGAGACACAGTAGAGCTCCTCACCCCCAACATTGGGGTTTAGAGACTCATGCCGTCAGAAATACAAAGTTCAGATCTAAAATGTCATGAGGTATAGAATAAATCTCTAAAAGTTGTTTAAATACTAAACTAGTAACCTAGGTTTACAGAAAATGAGTAAACTAAGATAGATAGTACAAAAATCTACATCCGGGGCCTACTTGGTGTGTGCTGGGGCTGAGACTTGAGCTTTTCACGTGCCTGGGCTGTTTCTGGAGTTAAACACCAGGTTGTAACCTGTTTTGGGCGTTTAACTCCAACTTGTAACCTGTTTCTGGCGTTTAACGCTAGAATGGAACATGGAACTAGCGTTAAACGCCAGTTTACGTTGTTTATCTTCGAGCAAAGTATGAACTATTATTTATTGCTGGAAAGCCCTGGATGTCTACTTTCTAACACAATTGAGAGCGCACCAATTGGACTCTTGTAGCTCCAGAAAATCCATTTCGAATTCAGGGAGGTCAGAATCCAACAACATCAACAGTCCTTTTTCAGCCTGAATCAGATTTTTGCTCAGATCCCTCAATTTCAGCCAGAAAATACCTGAAATCACATAAAGATACACAAACTCATAGTAAAGTCCAAAAATATAAATTTTGCATGAGAAATAATAAAAACATACTAAAAAGTAGCTAGAACCTACTAAAAGCTACCTAAAAACAATGCCAAAAGCGTATAAATTATCCGCTCATCACCTGCCTGGGTACATGCAGTGGCATTGTTCCACTTGCTCCGGGTTATTGTTTGAGATTAAGGGACAGATGAAAGGATGGTCCCTTTGTCCCACTTGCTCCCAGTTTGTATTTGATCTGCTGGGGTAGATGAAAGGAAGGTGATTTTATCCCGCTTGTTTCCAAATATTGACCCTCCGTTGTAAGATGTGGCCAGACACTTAGACCTTTCCGAATATTATTTCTCCAAGAAATGTGAATCCCTTTTGAGAGATGCCCACAAGCAGGGACTGTCCAGGATTAGCTACCGGACATGTCGGATTTGGCTATATAACTGATAGATGAGCTCATTAGGCATATGACAAACATGCATCATTTGCATTTGTGTGTATTATTTGAGTGTGAATCTTGTATTTAGTTTGTCTAATTAAATAATTGCATCTATCTGCTATTTGATATAATTGCTCTATCTATACTCTCTATTTATGTATTCTTTGTATTGTTTTGTCTATGTTTGAAAGCTGAGAGATCGTTCATACTAGCGGTGGTGATGCTGAGAGTTGTTCCAAATGTGGTGATAGAGGTTAAGGCAGATTGGACTTGGTATTGCCCTAATACTCTAGATTATGTACTGGATGGAAAGGAATGAACGATGTAAGTTGATTGGGTAGGAAGCCTTTAGGCACACCCTTGGTCTCTTCCCTTTTAAACGATTTACCTTACGGATTTATAAACTAAGTAATATTCTTTAAGACCTTTTCGAAGTAAGATTTCTTATAAAGCTTTTCCAAAGTGTATTTTAAAAAGAAACTGTATTTATAATAAGATTCTTTCTTTTTGCAAGTATTTTTTTGCTTTGATGGTATTTCCTTTCTTATTGAGAACATGCGAGGACAATGTTCTCACCTCTACAGATTTTTTTTTCAGTGACAGATTCAGGAGGTTTGGCGCTAAGCCGCGACTAAACTACAAAGTTATATATATTTGTATTTTCTATTTTTGTTTTAGTTGAGATTTTTTTCCCTCGTTATTTGTCATTTTAGTTTACATAGGAGTAGGACCTATATTTGAGAATTTTTGAATAAGTTTATGTAGATAATACTATGTGAATATACTTATGTGATTAGGTGGTTTAAAGTAAAGGCTTTTCGCTTTTATAATTAAAAATCTGGTTGTATTTCACAAATGCTCAATATTAAATAAATATAATCCTAAATAAAAAGGATTAGAGATAAGTAATGTATCAACTTTTAGTACGATCATAAGGTACTAAAAATTAGAGTGTTACACTCTTCATTTAAGCATAGATTGTATAGTCCCTCACCTACTTTGGTTACCATGGCATCCTTTGATGGAGAGTGTTTGCTGTTAGAATCTCCTCTAGGGTCATTAGAGTCAGCTTCCTTCTCTTTTGAGATCTCTTCCTTATCGTCTTCTTCTGACCTGGGGTTCTCCTTCTCATCTTCCACCTGACTAATCTTGGACCCCTTTTTATTGGTTTTGACAAAAGATTTAGGAATCTTCCTTTAATATAATAGGCTTTTGCTTTGTAGCACTATTTCACTTGCGAGTTTTTTGAGGGAGAAAGCTTTTCAAGTGCTTATAACAAGTGGTTTGTAAGAAGTCCTGCCACCCCTGTTTTAGGCATTCCTACTCCTATCTCCTATTCAAAGGAAGAATTCAAATAAGTCAGAGAATCTTAAGTAAGTTCGAGTAAGCATGGGATATTATGTTAACCTGCTAACCAGCTAATCCGCCAGCAAACAGTTAGACATTGAGTAAGTCATTTTCGGGTGATGAAGGTTATCTAATAAGTAATGTGATATGAGACAAAGCCTACTAGAGGGAACTTTTCAAGCCCCTATTTCCTTTTCAGATTCTTCATCCACCATCTATAACTCCTATCTTGGGACTCTAGAAACTTTAGTTGAGAATTCTTTTCCTCCCTTTCTTACTTTCTTCTTGCTTCGGTGAAAGAGGTCCAGCGCCTACTGAGATATCCTTTTTTTAGTTTGTTCACTTGGAGCTTCCATGGAGTTCTTGGAAGAAAGAAAATGGTAACTTGTATAGAGAAAAAATTTGCTTGTACGAGTATAAACGTTAAAGATTATTCACTTCATATTCGATAAACTATAAAGCGTATAAATTTTTCTCACAGTATGTTTTTTGGACATTATAATGGAAAAAGACTAAGCCTAACCCACACCAACAAAACAATCGAGCCTTACACCAGAGAAATAGGGCTATTAGGAGATACAGAATTTCTCACAATTTGGTATTGTAAAAAAGATTACATAAAGCCCAAGTATTATAAAACCCTTAAATGAATACCTAAGGTCCAGGAAAAAAAAACAAAGAAAAAGAAGGGATGCACTACAAAGTTTGGTCTATTGGCCTAAGTATGCCTTGTTTTAGAGTGCATCATCAGAACTCAAATTTTAATTGACTAGAAAATTATTATATGAAACCCATGGACGGAGAAAGTGTGTGTGTTAAGATGTAATTTGACAAAAAAAAGGGAAGGAAAATTTAAAAAATAAAAGTTTATTTTTTAAAGTTTAAATTAGTTCCTAATCACGTCCAAATTTAAAAAAGGCAGTTCCTAATAATGTTTGCCGCACAGAAATTATTAAATTGGTATCTAAAAAAATTGAAAAATTGGTCCAAGATATTTTAGAATATTAGGCAAATAAATAATTTCTAAAATTTAGGATAAATTAACTTTTATTTTTTAAAATTTTAGATAATTTAATTTTCAATTATATTTTAAAAAGAAAAAGGTAACAACTAATTTGTCATTTCAAAAAGAAATATTAAGAATTGATTCATCCTTTTATTTAATTAAGTACTAATTTTCTTGATGTTCTGGAAAATTAAGAATTAATTTGTTAATATTATTATTAGAAATAAACTTGTCTGAAATAAAAGTTATTAAAGACTAATTTGAATATTTAATTATTCATTAAAAAAATGTTACATAAACTATAAAAAATAAAATCACGAATAAAATAACAAAAAAATATTTAATTTTGTCTATAAATTTTTGTAGTGTAAAACCCAAACAGAATAATATAAATATTCCGTATCACATGCATTCAATAATCAAGAGATATGTATCAACAGAGTAAATAAAATAAAATTTTGGCACAATATGAATTTGGTTATGATTAGATTGTTATTTTAATAATAGACAAGAAAATTGTATCATGGCTAATATATGCTCTAAGACACATAATAAAATTATTATTACTAGAATATTTTAAATATTATTTTAATAAATAAAAAATGTATTAAAAATTTAAACTTTTATATTTTTAATAAAAAATTTTTAATTTGTAGTTTTAATA
>NC_029772.3:21133217-21143576 GCF_000817695.3 Arachis duranensis | reverse complement strand
GTAAAAAAAAAATTAGAAAGAACGATAAAAAAAATTTATTGAACAAATTACAAAATAATTGGCCAATAAAAATATACTCCCATAGTGGAAAGTTTATAAGATCAAAATGTAAGAATTGGTTTTGAACTCAAGTTTGTACCATGAAAGTACTACTAGGAGTAGCCACCAATTGGACTAGGAAGACGATTGTTACAATTTTTTTTTCCATCGGGACTTAAAAAAACGTTGGATATTATTGAATTTATCGATGAAATTACAAAAAAAATCGCCGATAAATAAATCATTAATGGATTTATCAATTCGGGGATAACTTGCAGTGATTAGTGCAAATGTAACTATAAAAGTGACGAAAATCTTCTAATAATTATGGTGAATAAATTCCGACAATAAAATTAGTGCCACAAATTATAATTTTGCCCCACATTATTATTATGCAAGTTTGAGGCTTTGTATTCTGTTTTTGTCTTTATTATATTTGAACATGAGAGACTAGGTTGGAGAGGAGGTGAGCTGCGCAGCACTAAAACGAAGCTGACAAGAAGCGATGACAATAAAAGTTGAGGAGAGTTCTGTGTATTTAGTATTGTGAGTGTGAGAATATAGTTAGGAAGAGAGAGAGCCTCAGGTTGAAAAAACAGAAAGAGAAAAGAAAGAGGATGGCTTGAAAAAAGGGAAGGAAAACGTATTTTCTTCTCTTCTTTTATTTTGTATTTATTTTTTTTTTAAAATAACATCGTTTCAAAATTCCAATGAACGAAAAGCCTTTTAGAGATTAGTATAAATTTCAGAGTACAAATTCAAAGACAAAATTAAATAATTATTAATTTTAAAGATTAATTTAAAATTTGAGTACAACTTTAGATACCATTTTTAAAATTTAACTCGGTATAATGAATTTTAAAATTTTTTTTTTTGGGGCATGGCCCCATTAGCTACTCTTAAATCCGTCCCTGCTCATAGTTGTAATATGTTTGCCGACAAGATATGATTACCAACAGTATTATGTATAGGAATTAGATATGACTAATTAACAATATGAGTTAGGTGTGCTAAAGAATGGAGATGAAAAGGGCTTTTAACATAAAAAATAAAATCGAACAAACATATACATGAAGTAAAATCACGATGTTTTATCATTTTCTGTGAAAATAGGAACTTTAAAATTAAGAAATAGTTTTTCTTTATAGATGTTAACAAATTTTGTGAAAGTTAAAAAAAAATAAAAAAGACTAATAATCAAACAGAATATAGTCTTAGAAGTTTTGCTTGTCCTTTTCATAAATAATCTCGCTTCATATGATGGGATATGTCAAATACTATGAGTACTTTAGATCCATCATATTTTATTCACAAAAGATTTGAAAATAAGGTACAGAAAACAACATAAAAGAACAAGAGGATTATTTAAAAACAAGCACGATTGTGAATAAGAATTGAAAATAATTTTATATTAACAAATAAAGTGAAGCAGGAAAATCCTTCTAACTGAAGCCAAAAAGGATATATTATCTTTTAACCGGTGTAATTTCCATGCTTTTATCTCTATACTTTTTTTCTCACAGTATTTTTTAATCTATTAGATCAAAAATTAATTAGTTACAAATTAGAATTTTATTTAAAAATTTATTATTGACAAATAAATCATTTTTTAATCTATTAGATCAAAAATTAATTAGTTACAAATTAGAATTCTATTTAAAAATTTATTATTGACAAATAAATCACCGTATATACAAAATGAGATTTACACTCCAATACTATTCTTTAAAAAGAGAAATATGACCTAACAAATTTACTAACCCAAATTGTTTATATCTATAATCTCTTAGTTAATTAGGCAGTAATCTTATAATCTGGTTATTTCAATTTGGCACAAATAATAGAATTCCGTTAGGGAGTTAATTGGGTATTTGTATAATGTGTACAATGGACTGTTTATTTGGCTTAATATGAATTAAAAATAAAAATTATCCACATTTACCCTAATTCCAAAAGTGCTGTTCAATTTTATATTAACCACCACCACATAATCCCTAATTCAAATTTTCTTCCATTCCCTCTTTTTGCATTGACGGTAACCCTACCCCCAAAATCTTCCACGGTGATCGCTGAACATCCCACCGCCGCGTGACCTGGATTCTACATCAGCGCCAATCAAACTGTAGCGTCCAGCCTCCTTCGCACGCGTCTTCCCTCGCTGGCAGCAACTACTTTGCATCATCTCTACTGAACATCCAATCGCTGTGTCGCTGCATGACCTAGAGCCTCCATCAGTGCCGACCCGAACTGCATCGCCCAACCTTCTTCGCGCCCACCGTTCCTGGCTGGTTGTAGCTACTTCACTCGACCCCGGGTTAGGTAGTGACTACAGGTTTAGTTGATAACTAGATGTTTATTCAATGAATTTTGATGCGTTACTTGATTGTTCTGCTTCTGTACATCAAAGTTAGATTGTGAAAAATTGGACTCTATTGAATAGATTGTTGCTGTTGCTAGTTTACTTAGTTTTTCTATTTCATCATTCAAAATTTTGTCAAATTTTGGCCTAGTTAGTATAATAATGATTCAACATGAATGATTACTTTACTATGTATCCGGATAGTTGGTTTTCATTCTAGCAATTTCTTTTTTTTGTGCTAAGTAATTGATTTTTTCGCATCATATACTCTATGAATTGTGAGTTTGTTGAACACTTGAGCACATATTTAGTTGCGCACAAATTACTGATTTTTTTAATTGTTTAGATTGGTGATTAGAAATTTTATACTTGATGACTAAGGATTTAGTTGATAACTAGATGTTCATACAATGAATTTGGCTGAGTTACTTGATTGCTATGCTTGTGTACACAATGGTTGAATTTATCAACAGATTATGGATGTGGTTGGTTTCTTCCCTTTTTGTATTGTAGCCTTTAAAATTTTAAATATCGAGTTAGTTAATACCATAATATGGATGACTAGTACCATAATATGAAATTGTGTTGTATATAACCCAGTCACTAATGCTTTTTTGGCCTGGGGATATATAACAAATTCACATGCTGCAATGAAGTGCAATATGGGTAATATAATTGTAGAAAAAACAAAAGAGTGATAAAACACTTGTAGAATTACAATTATCACGTTTTATACTAGAGGAAGCAGAAATTAGCGACGAAGAATTAAGTGTGATTTTTGATAATAAGAATGTTGTTGAATGGCTTAATGAAAAGAAAGAAACATGTTGGGAGTTGAGGTTCTTCAGAAATAAGGCTAATAGCATGAAGCAGTGTTCATAAACATTGACATTAGTTTCAAAGGAGAGAAGGAATTTAAATTAAGAAATGAATGGGAGTAAAAGGCCATGAGTGAAAAAAACAAATCTGTTCAATGAGTGTGAAAGAGGCTTAATGTGATCAAAGGTGCTGCCTTATGGGATCTTGATGACAACCAATAACCAGAATTTTGTTGGATTGAATGCAGGGGATGGCTTGCGGAGTAGAAGCATTGAAAATAAAGTTGTGATTGTTAGTGAAGGGGAGAAGAATGTTTGGCTAGTAATTACAGAAGGAAAGGTAAAGTTTATCGTGTATAAATACTTCCCTCTCTCTGAGGCAGCGAGGCACACTACATCATAGAAAGCAGCCAACATATTGAGAAGATATTGCTTGTTCCATGAATTTCTTTGTTCTGTAATATTAAACAATATAAATGATAACATACTATAAATTTTCTGACTTTGTTAATTTTTATGTTATATATATGAACTCAAAAACCTATAAAGCTGTGATTTACAATAAGGGAAAATGTGTTCTTATTTGTGTACAAGGGGTTGGGAAAAAAAAAAACAAAGAACTGAATGTTCGGAAAGCTTTAAAAAAGAAGACAAGCAAAAGAGCATTAGATTGGACTATGTCTATTGTGGCCAAAAGTTAAAATAAAATAGTACTAAACTACTAATCATAGTGAGATTCAAGTCAATATCCAACTTAGTTTTGCCATCAATTAATATACATCAAACTGGTTAGAGACACGGAGCTATACTTTCTAATGTAATGTGGTTACATGCATAAGTATACTGTTATTTTCTTCAATGTGTGGATAGGTGGCTATGGACCAAAAATAAAAATGCTAGAGAAATTAGAGAGCATAATCAATTTTCTTGTAGGATCTCAAATAGAAAGTAACGGCTATGTTCAGTGACCACTAATCATAATTTGCCTTTAGTCACGCGTTTATGAATATAGTTACAACTTCTTTATTAATTATTTTTTTTGAAAGAAACATAATAATAAATAGAACATCTAAATTGCAATGAAAATAACCATCGTTCTACCTAGTAAAATGAACATCGACCTATTTTAGTTTCTCTTTTAATTTTTTGTTTACATCAATACAATAGGGTCATAAATTATAATACAAATGGTATATCCAAAGTTATCATCCACTTTAGAATGAAAAGAACCATCCGCAATCATACTAAAATGAATATCTGCCTTAGTTTAAATGACTTAAAGTATAGTACATGATTTATCTCAATCATTGATGTGAAAAAGAAAATTGAATGAATAAGAGTAATATAAATGGCAAGAATTCTTATTGTATTAATCAATTACAATAAGAATTCTTGATATTAGACACACCGATTAATTTTTTCATTTATTTTTCTTTATAAGTCGTATAAAACTATAAACAGACATCAATTATCCAACTCAAAGAAAAACATATAGAAAACTTGATCTTCTAGAGATCCAATATATTTTGTATACTGAAGCATCAAACTGTCAGCAATTTTTGAAAAAGAGAAAAAAAATCGTTAGTCAGATGAATGAGATTATTGTAAGAACACAGACTTAACATTAATCCATCAACTTATTAACATCGTCCACTTACATGTCTAAGGCACCCAAGTAAGTCAACATATCCAAATGAAGCAACTTATATAATAGTTTGAAATGCTAATATACTATATAGATATATTTAATACCGTAAAAGTTATTTAAAAAAAAGTAAATCACACAAATAATTACTAAATTAGTTCTATGCAAAGACTTATGTAAGTCTTTTGTTCTGTAATCTTATTAATTTGATCATGTGTGTATGCAATATTTAAGCATATGAGTAGAAAGAAAATATGACACATTTTCTTTTCTTAACCTTCTTCGTATACTCATCTGTCAATTTCTACAAAAAATAACACAATTTTTGTGAGAAAAAAAACTAAAATTATATCTCTTTTTTGTATTTTTCAATGATAAAACTTAGTTTACAAATTCAGTATTTATCATGTATCTGTCAAATAAAAAATAGAGGAGAAAAATAACCATGTTAATGAAAAACCAACATGGATATTTGAGCATATATGTGCACAAAAATATAACAGATATTGTTAGGGTATGAAAAAATAAAATTAAAAAAATGGTCATGTATCTGTGATCTCCAAAAGATCAATTGAACTCTTTGATACCTATAGAGTATTTTCACTACATTGAACAACTATAACTCTATAAAAGTTGCAAATGCACATATCCAGCATAATCTAATCCTCCTTACTTTCCTTTTCTTAAAGGCAGAGGAATTATTCTTTTGATTTTATTGTTTCTTGAATCTTGAGATTTGTATTTGTGATTGTTTTTCATTTAACACTATTAATATGCTCCCAAGAGAAAGAAAAATGCTAGATGTTAAGAAAGTTTAACTAGACTAAAAATTCATAATAATCTATGCTTATGGTATCAAGTAGTTACCTGTAAATCACTTGACAAATCCTTCACATTATCTTCAGAAAGTTTTTTCTCCTATAATAAAATTCAAGAAAATGATGAAAAATTATTGAAATCTGAAAGCAAAAAGAGTAGAATTTTTCATAAGTTGTAGATTATAAAAATGAATGAGAATAATTCCATTTTCAATACTCAAAATGAATTTCTAAATACAGTTGCACTCTAAATCCAAGTTCACAAATATACTATGCATCATGTAGCCATTGTCAATGATAACTTCCTCATACTTTATCTCAGCGTACTCCTCTGCAACCTCACGACTGTCCTAAAACAAAATTCAAAAATAGAATGTTACTATTAGATTCACAAAAAAATAAGATAGATATTTATAGGTAATTGGAAGGTAATGATAGACCTTGAAGAAAAGACCTTCTCTTTTCTGCATAACATTGGCCTTGTGAATAGCAGATACCTGCGAGAACGACGCAAGCGCCTTCTTCGTTATGGCTGCAGGGACGTCGCAAGTGTTTGTGAACGGTGGTGGCGGTGGCGGTGGTGGTGGCTGAATCTGTCAGAGAGAAGGGGCGAGTCGGGAGGGAGACACACACTGGCTGCGAGGGAGTCACTGCACGTCTGGGGTGCTGCGGGACCGCAGGAACGACGCACACGAATGGAGGATTCTGCTGAGCGATCACCTTTGCGAAACGTTGGCGTCAGCCGTGGGATTTGTGTCGGACGGCGGCTGGTATCTGTTTTGGAGCGATACCGGTGAATTAGGAGAAGACCGGGCGAGAAGGAGGTATCAACAAATGGGGAGAGAGAGGTAGTTTTTGGGTGAGTTTAGGTAATTGACGGGAATCCTTATTTCTTTTAAGTTTTAAATTAGAAATTATTAAAAATTAATTAATTGATTATAATTTGATTTTAATTTCAATTTAATCTCATTGTACACATTGTATACTACATACATTGGCTCCTCATACTTTCTCCGAATGATAATAAACTAATAATTAATTAATTCAATAATTTACACATTTTCTCTTCTTAATAAATACGATTTTTAAATTCCATTTTAAGATTGTTTTTTAAACAAGTAGACAACTAAAAATACCTCAAGAGCTAAGAAGCTAAGACGATTCGGTATTTCGGTTTGAGTTACATCTATCAGAAGAAAGTGAATTTCAAATACATATAGTTCCAAAATACAGAAAATGGCACCAATAAAATCTTTCAATGGTGTCCCATTAACAATAATGCGATCTAGTTAAGCAAGGAAAAAGAACCGCCGGTTGGCTAATTGGCTTGCCTAGTTGCCTAATTAATTAGTTGGTTACGGGAGAAATTCGTATGTGCTTTGAGAATTTTTCAGTGTTCTCATCACCTCTTATTTTAATTCGTTAATTTATTTTCTATATTAGTATTATATATGTCCATTATTTTTTAATTTAAATTAAAAAATATTAATAAAATAGAAACTAACATCAAATCGACACATATTGCAGATATATAATAAAATAAAAAACGCAAACAAAAATTAAAGTATTTATTTGTTCTCGCAACACATAGGAATCAGAAAAGTAAGACTAGTGATAGTGCAATAGCTTTACAAAAACTGAAAAAAGTAAATGACACAAAGTAGAAGCTAGACATCACCATAGAATTTCTTTACATATTTGCGTCTTTATCTATCCTATTATTAATTATTATAGTGCCGTCAATATGTAGTTTCATACACGAAACACGAGTCAAAAATCAAGAGTAGACCTTCTGTGACGGTAAGATCTTGCTGAGGATTGGAACCATTGAAGCAAGTTCCTTAATGTATATCGAAACATATAACTATAAGGTAAGACTTAGTAATGATTAACGCACTTGCTAGATAGCCACTGCCTCATTCATTTGGGGTTCTTTTACTATTTAACCCCCTCACAGTGCCTTGCTTATATCCTACCCAAATATATATACTAATTGTAATTACTCGTATTATTGTTATTATTGTGATTATTATGATAAACTAGAAGTTAGGTAGGAAAATAAATTTAAACATTAGGCTTCTACTTAATGTATATATGTAAGACTGTTTTAGAACAAAGCTCAGCTCATCGTACAATTAACAATAACGTGATATTAGATTATAAGTTACAAGAAGACAATTAATAATTTGAACACACACATATGGCCGATGACTAAGAATATAACATACTTTTAGAAATAGTTATAAAGGGTGTCGTATTTAGAGAATATCTGATAATCTTAATAATCACAAATATTTGATTGAGATATAATTGATTGAGTATATTAATTATATATTTTAAATATTATAAAAAATAAAGTCTTAATAAAATCTGAATTTCAGTGATATATTCAAATTAAAATAAGAAGATAACAAAAAAAATATTTATTGAGATCAGATTCGATATTAAAAAAGAAGATTTACTTTTGAAGATCGACCTTCATCATATTGTTGTCAATTTTCTAATGATGAATTCAAGAAAAAAGAAGCAATCAAGAATCTCAATCAACAATCTATGATTGTAGCAAATCAGCACATGATTGTAATAATCTATCCATAAAATCAGCATTATGTTTGGACAGTCTCTCCGTGTGCCCATCCTATATATATATATATATCATCAAGTTTCTATCTCATTGGAGGAATTTTCGGGAGTTAAAGTACACGACCACATCTTGCGACATATGATCAAAGAGTATCGAGTTTCAACTTGGAGCGAATGGTGACTAGCCACTCGTATCTCAGATAATAGAAGTGCAATAAGTCATATAGTCATTCATATGCAATTAATCATTATCATTACGCCTGTCATTCATCGTTTTAGCACTTCTCAAACATAAATCTTTACATCCAATATCTTTATTCACTACCAAGTAACTTCTCTAAGTTCACCCCTCTTCCTATGATTAGGAACTAGGTACACAAGCTTAGAAGGTAAATATAGAGGTTTAGAAGTTAAGAAACAGGTTGAAATCACGAAAAATATACTTTTTCCAAAAACAGAGGTTTCGCGTATGCATGTCATGTTTCGCGTACGTGGGGTGTCTTTTGCCCATCTCGCGTACGCGAATTTTGTCTGCGTACGCGAGCCCCTTGGATCGGGAAGCCGCTCCGCGTCGCGTGGTATTGCCTGCGTATACAAGACTGTAAATCTTCCATTTTTGCGTACGCATGCACACTCTCGCATATGCAGGATGTTTGGGCAGATCCCAAGGTCCACGTTGCGTGTGTGTTTGTGTATGCATGCCCTTCAGAATGGTAAAAAGCTAAGTTCTGCAGAAATCATTTTTGCACACCAAAATTTCGACACGCATAAATTTTCTGTGAAAAATCATTTTTTGTCCATTTTTCGAATGGCATAAATTTAATGAACCCAATTTTCATTGGAAAAAATTTTGATAAGATTTGAGGGGCTGGAAGCCGAGTTTTGACCCACTGAAATTTGGTCGAAAATCTAGTTTTTACCAAAATCACCAAACCTCTATTTTTACCGAAAACCTTTCTCAACCTAAAGTTTCACACTTCAAAACAACATCAATTATGAGCAAAACAACTCCAAATACATTCTGTTCCGAGGGTTTACCTGAAACTGTAGGTCGATCTCGGACGAGATCTTCTGTGCTGGTCGAAGCCGACATGTCCGGCAGGTGTGTAGCAGCTGGAGCTGGTGTGTCCGACTTGTGGAACTGAGAATGCTGCTAATCCCTTGTCACCAAAGGGTGGGGGGTACCTGCAAGGGACTCCGATGCTTAAGTTAGCAAGGGTATTAAATAGGTATTGAGTAGAATCAGAGTATGAGTTATACCTGGGTGCTCCAGTGTATTTATAATGGTGAGATGTGACCTTCTTTAGATAAGATAAGTTAGTTATCTTATCTTATCTTATCTTTTGTCGAGGTCAGCTTATCTTCCATGGAACCGCCCTTATCTCTATAGGCTTGGGCTGCCCTTGGATCGGGATCGTATTCCTTGAGTTGGGCCCTTCTTTGGGCTTTCCTGTCGATTTGGACCGAGTTCTTTGCGAAGAAGTCGGTCCGCTTGACCTAAAGAGGTCGGTCGCTTTGTCTGTAGAACATCCCGGGTTGGACAGCTCGACCCAGGGTATGAACAGTGCCCCTGCTTGAGCTCGATCTTTTTGTTGAGGTCGAGTCCTGGACTTCGGTCCTTCTCTAGTGAAGCCGAACTCAAGCATTTTGTCGATTCCTTTGTAGAAGCTTTTGAATGTAGAACGTTTTTCCTTTAAAAGCGCGCGCTTTTGTATCGGCGCTTTGGGAACATGCGAGGGTTTAATGCCTTCATTAATTTTAACATTAATTGCCCCGTTTCCCTTAGGCTATTTATTTTGATTTTGAAAACCCAAAAACAGTTTCTCTCCTTCGCCCTTTTCGTAACTTCTTTTCTCCGCTCTCTTCGCTCTCTGTTTTTCGTTTGTGCTTCTGCTTTCTTGTGTTGCTGCTTTTGTTTGGCGATTTTCTGGGCAGCTTTCATTTCTGCGCCTCCATTTTTCTTTCTCGAAGCTTCTTTCGTCTCCAGGTTAGTCCCATTTCTTTGTTTTTGTTTTTGTGATGAGGTTTTGATTTTGATCCTCCTTTTAGAGAAAGTTTGGATCTTTCTGTTTCCATTGTGCCCTAGATTTGTTGAAA